>NW_021143997.1:0-23514 GCF_004193775.1 Glycine soja
TCCGATTCGGGGATAAAATATATCAAGACGCTCGAAATTGAACAACGGAAGCTCTCGAGAAATTCAAATGGTCATAACTTTTCACTCGGATGGCCGAATCAAGCGCATAACATATTGAGACCCTCGAAGTTCAACAATGGAAGCTCTCGAGAAATTCCAATGGTCATAACTTTTAACTCAGATGTCTGATTTAGGGATAAATATATCGAGATGCTCGAAATTGAACAAACGGAAGCCCTCGACAAATTCAAAGCGTCATAACTTTTCACTCGGATGTCCGATTCAGGCGCATAACATATCTAGACGCTCAAAATTGAACATCGGAAGCTCTCGAGAAATACAAATGGTCATTACTTTTCACTCAGATGTCCGATTTAGGCGCATCACATATCGAGACGCTGAAATTAAACAACAGTAGCTCTCGAGAAATTCAAATGGTCATAACTTTTAACTCAGATGTCCGATTCGTGAATATAATATATCGAGACGAGTGAAATTGAACAACGGAAGCCGTCCCGAAATTCAAATGGTCATAACTTTTCACTCGGACGTCCGATTCAGGCGCATAACATATTGAGACGCTCGAAATTGAACAACGAAAGCTCTCTTCAAATTCCAATGGTCATAACTTTTCTCTCATATGTGTGATTCAGGCACATAATATATCGCGACGCTTGAAATTGAACAACATAAGCTCTATAGAAATTGAAATGGTCATAACTTTTAACACGGATGTCCGATTCAGACGCATAACATATCGAGACGCTCAAAATTGAACATTGAAAGCTCTCGAGAAATTCAAATGGTCATAACATTTCACACGAATGTCCAATTTTGGATATAATATATCGAGACGCTCAAAATTGAACATTGAAAGCTCTCGAGAAATTCAAATGGTCATAACTTTTAACTCAGATGTCCGATTCGGGGATAAAATATATCAAGACGCTCGAAATTGAACAACGGAAGCTCTCGAGAAATTCAAATGGTCATAACTTTTCACTCGATGGCCGAATCAAGCGCATAACATATTGAGACCCTCGAAGTTCAACAATGGAAGCTCTCGAGAAATTCCAATGGTCATAACTTTTAACTCAGATGTCTGATTTAGGGATAAAATATATCGAGATGCTCGAAATTGAACAACGGAAGCCCTCGACAAATTCAAAGCGTCATAACTTTTCACTCGGATGTCCGATTCAGGCGCATAACATATCTAGACGCTCAAAATTGAACATCGGAAGCTCTCGAGAAATACAAATGGTCATTACTTTTCACTCAGATGTCCGATTTAGGCGCATCACATATCGAGACGCTGAAAATTAAACAACAGTAGCTCTCGAGAAATTCAAATGGTCATAACTTTTAACTCAGATGTCCGATTCGGGAATATAATATATCGAGACGAGTGAAATTGAACAACGGAAGCCGTCCCGAAATTCAAATGGTCATAACTTTTCACTCGGACGTCCGATTCAGGCGCATAACATATTGAGACGCTCGAAATTGAACAACGAAAGCTCTCTTCAAATTCCAATGGTCATAACTTTTCTCTCATATGTGTGATTCAGGCACATAATATATCGCGACGCTTGAAATTGAACAACATAAGCTCTATAGAAATTGAAATGGTCATAACTTTTAACACGGATGTCCGATTCAGACGCATAACATATCGAGACGCTCAAAATTGAACATTGAAAGCTCTCGAGAAATTCAAATGGTCATAACATTTCACACGAATGTCCAATTTTGGATATAATATATTGAGACGCTCAAAATTGAACATTGAAAGCTCTCGAGAAATTCAAATGGTCATAACTTTTAACTCAGATGTCCGATTCGGGGATAAAATATATCAAGACGCTCGAAATTGAACAACGGAAGCTCTCGAGAAATTCAAATGGTCATAACTTTTCACTCGGATGGCCGAATCAAGCGCATAACATATTGAGACCCTCGAAGTTCAACAATGGAAGCTCTCGAGAAATTCCAATGGTCATAACTTTTAACTCAGATGTCTGATTTAGGGATAAAATATATCGAGATGCTCGAAATTGAACAACGGAAGCCCTCGACAAATTCAAAGCGTCATAACTTTTCACTCGGATGTCCGATTCAGGCGCATAACATATCTAGACGCTCAAAATTGAACATCGGAAGCTCTCGAGAAATACAAATGGTCATTACTTTTCACTCAGATGTCCGATTTAGGCGCATCACATATCGAGACGCTGAAAATTAAACAACAGTAGCTCTCGAGAAATTCAAATGGTCATAACTTTTAACTCAGATGTCCGATTCGGGAATATAATATATCGAGACGAGTGAAATTGAACAACGGAAGCCGTCCCGAAATTCAAATGGTCATAACTTTTCACTCGGACGTCCGATTCAGGCGCATAACATATTGAGACGCTCGAAATTGAACAACGAAAGCTCTCTTCAAATTCCAATGGTCATAACTTTTCTCTCATATGTGTGATTCAGGCACATAATATATCGCGACGCTTGAAATTGAACAACATAAGCTCTATAGAAATTGAAATGGTCATAACTTTTAACACGGATGTCCGATTCAGACGCATAACATATCGAGACGCTCAAAATTGAACATTGAAAGCTCTCGAGAAATTCAAATGGTCATAACATTTCACACGAATGTCCAATTTTGGATATAATATATTGAGACGCTCAAAATTGAACATTGAAAGCTCTCGAGAAATTCAAATGGTCATAACTTTTAACTCAGATGTCCGATTCGGGGATAAAATATATCAAGACGCTCGAAATTGAACAACGGAAGCTCTCGAGAAATTCAAATGGTCATAACTTTTCACTCGGATGGCCGAATCAAGCGCATAACATATTGAGACCCTCGAAGTTCAACAATGGAAGCTCTCGAGAAATTCCAATGGTCATAACTTTTAACTCAGATGTCTGATTTAGGGATAAAATATATCGAGATGCTCGAAATTGAACAACGGAAGCCCTCGACAAATTCAAAGCGTCATAACTTTTCACTCGGATGTCCGATTCAGGCGCATAACATATCTAGACGCTCAAAATTGAACATCGGAAGCTCTCGAGAAATACAAATGGTCATTACTTTTCACTCAGATGTCCGATTTAGGCGCATCACATATCGAGACGCTGAAAATTAAACAACAGTAGCTCTCGAGAAATTCAAATGGTCATAACTTTTAACTCAGATGTCCGATTCGGGAATATAATATATCGAGACGAGTGAAATTGAACAACGGAAGCCGTCCCGAAATTCAAATGGTCATAACTTTTCACTCGGACGTCCGATTCAGGCGCATAACATATTGAGACGCTCGAAATTGAACAACGAAAGCTCTCTTCAAATTCCAATGGTCATAACTTTTCTCTCATATGTGTGATTCAGGCACATAATATATCGCGACGCTTGAAATTGAACAACATAAGCTCTATAGAAATTGAAATGGTCATAACTTTTAACACGGATGTCCGATTCAGACGCATAACATATCGAGACGCTCAAAATTGAACATTGAAAGCTCTCGAGAAATTCAAATGGTCATAACATTTCACACGAATGTCCAATTTTGGATATAATATATCGAGACGCTCAAAATTGAACATTGAAAGCTCTCGAGAAATTCAAATGGTCATAACTTTTAACTCAGATGTCCGATTCGGGGATAAAATATATCAAGACGCTCGAAATTGAACAACGGAAGCTCTCGAGAAATTCAAATGGTCATAACTTTTCACTCGGATGGCCGAATCAAGCGCATAACATATTGAGACCCTCGAAGTTCAACAATGGAAGCTCTCGAGAAATTCCAATGGTCATAACTTTTAACTCAGATGTCTGATTTAGGGATAAAATATATCGAGATGCTCGAAATTGAACAACGGAAGCCCTCGACAAATTCAAAGCGTCATAACTTTTCACTCGGATGTCCGATTCAGGCGCATAACATATCTAGACGCTCAAAATTGAACATCGGAAGCTCTCGAGAAATACAAATGGTCATTACTTTTCACTCAGATGTCCGATTTAGGCGCATCACATATCGAGACGCTGAAAATTAAACAACAGTAGCTCTCGAGAAATTCAAATGGTCATAACTTTTAACTCAGATGTCCGATTCGGGAATATAATATATCGAGACGAGTGAAATTGAACAACGGAAGCCGTCCCGAAATTCAAATGGTCATAACTTTTCACTCGGACGTCCGATTCAGGCGCATAACATATTGAGACGCTCGAAATTGAACAACGAAAGCTCTCTTCAAATTCCAATGGTCATAACTTTTCTCTCATATGTGTGATTCAGGCACATAATATATCGCGACGCTTGAAATTGAACAACATAAGCTCTATAGAAATTGAAATGGTCATAACTTTTAACACGGATGTCCGATTCAGACGCATAACATATCGAGACGCTCAAAATTGAACATTGAAAGCTCTCGAGAAATTCAAATGGTCATAACATTTCACACGAATGTCCAATTTTGGATATAATATATCGAGACGCTCAAAATTGAACATTGAAAGCTCTCGAGAAATTCAAATGGTCATAACTTTTAACTCAGATGTCCGATTCGGGGATAAAATATATCAAGACGCTCGAAATTGAACAACGGAAGCTCTCGAGAAATTCAAATGGTCATAACTTTTCACTCGGATGGCCGAATCAAGCGCATAACATATTGAGACCCTCGAAGTTCAACAATGGAAGCTCTCGAGAAATTCCAATGGTCATAACTTTTAACTCAGATGTCTGATTTAGGGATAAAATATATCGAGATGCTCGAAATTGAACAACGGAAGCCCTCGACAAATTCAAAGCGTCATAACTTTTCACTCGGATGTCCGATTCAGGCGCATAACATATCTAGACGCTCAAAATTGAACATCGGAAGCTCTCGAGAAATACAAATGGTCATTACTTTTCACTCAGATGTCCGATTTAGGCGCATCACATATCGAGACGCTGAAAATTAAACAACAGTAGCTCTCGAGAAATTCAAATGGTCATAACTTTTAACTCAGATGTCCGATTCGGAATATAATATATCGAGACGAGTGAAATTGAACAACGGAAGCCGTCCCGAAATTCAAATGGTCATAACTTTTCACTCGGACGTCCGATTCAGGCGCATAACATATTGAGACGCTCGAAATTGAACAACGAAAGCTCTCTTCAAATTCCAATGGTCATAACTTTTCTCTCATATGTGTGATTCAGGCACATAATATATCGCGACGCTTGAAATTGAACAACATAAGCTCTATAGAAATTGAAATGGTCATAACTTTTAACACGGATGTCCGATTCAGACGCATAACATATCGAGACGCTCAAAATTGAACATTGAAAGCTCTCGAGAAATTCAAATGGTCATAACATTTCACACGAATGTCCAATTTTGGATATAATATATCGAGACGCTCAAAATTGAACATTGAAAGCTCTCGAGAAATTCAAATGGTCATAACTTTTAACTCAGATGTCCGATTCGGGGATAAAATATATCAAGACGCTCGAAATTGAACAACGGAAGCTCTCGAGAAATTCAAATGGTCATAACTTTTCACTCGGATGGCCGAATCAAGCGCATAACATATTGAGACCCTCGAAGTTCAACAATGGAAGCTCTCGAGAAATTCCAATGGTCATAACTTTTAACTCAGATGTCTGATTTAGGGATAAAATATATCGAGATGCTCGAAATTGAACAACGGAAGCCCTCGACAAATTCAAAGCGTCATAACTTTTCACTCGGATGTCCGATTCAGGCGCATAACATATCTAGACGCTCAAAATTGAACATCGGAAGCTCTCGAGAAATACAAATGGTCATTACTTTTCACTCAGATGTCCGATTTAGGCGCATCACATATCGAGACGCTGAAAATTAAACAACAGTAGCTCTCGAGAAATTCAAATGGTCATAACTTTTAACTCAGATGTCCGATTCGGGAATATAATATATCGAGACGAGTGAAATTGAACAACGGAAGCCGTCCCGAAATTCAAATGGTCATAACTTTTCACTCGGACGTCCGATTCAGGCGCATAACATATTGAGACGCTCGAAATTGAACAACGAAAGCTCTCTTCAAATTCCAATGGTCATAACTTTTCTCTCATATGTGTGATTCAGGCACATAATATATCGCGACGCTTGAAATTGAACAACATAAGCTCTATAGAAATTGAAATGGTCATAACTTTTAACACGGATGTCCGATTCAGACGCATAACATATCGAGACGCTCAAAATTGAACATTGAAAGCTCTCGAGAAATTCAAATGGTCATAACATTTCACACGAATGTCCAATTTTGGATATAATATATCGAGACGCTCAAAATTGAACATTGAAAGCTCTCGAGAAATTCAAATGGTCATAACTTTTAACTCAGATGTCCGATTCGGGGATAAAATATATCAAGACGCTCGAAATTGAACAACGGAAGCTCTCGAGAAATTCAAATGGTCATAACTTTTCACTCGGATGGCCGAATCAAGCGCATAACATATTGAGACCCTCGAAGTTCAACAATGGAAGCTCTCGAGAAATTCCAATGGTCATAACTTTTAACTCAGATGTCTGATTTAGGGATAAAATATATCGAGATGCTCGAAATTGAACAACGGAAGCCCTCGACAAATTCAAAGCGTCATAACTTTTCACTCGGATGTCCGATTCAGGCGCATAACATATCTAGACGCTCAAAATTGAACATCGGAAGCTCTCGAGAAATACAAATGGTCATTACTTTTCACTCAGATGTCCGATTTAGGCGCATCACATATCGAGACGCTGAAAATTAAACAACAGTAGCTCTCGAGAAATTCAAATGGTCATAACTTTTAACTCAGATGTCCGATTCGTGAATATAATATATCGAGACGAGTGAAATTGAACAACGGAAGCCGTCCCGAAATTCAAATGGTCATAACTTTTCACTCGGACGTCCGATTCAGGCGCATAACATATTGAGACGCTCGAAATTGAACAACGAAAGCTCTCTTCAAATTCCAATGGTCATAACTTTTCTCTCATATGTGTGATTCAGGCACATAATATATCGCGACGCTTGAAATTGAACAACATAAGCTCTATAGAAATTGAAATGGTCATAACTTTTAACACGGATGTCCGATTCAGACGCATAACATATCGAGACGCTCAAAATTGAACATTGAAAGCTCTCGAGAAATTCAAATGGTCATAACATTTCACACGAATGTCCAATTTTGGATATAATATATCGAGACGCTCAAAATTGAACATTGAAAGCTCTCGAGAAATTCAAATGGTCATAACTTTTAACTCAGATGTCCGATTCGGGGATAAAATATATCAAGACGCTCGAAATTGAACAACGGAAGCTCTCGAGAAATTCAAATGGTCATAACTTTTCACTCGGATGGCCGAATCAAGCGCATAACATATTGAGACCCTCGAAGTTCAACAATGGAAGCTCTCGAGAAATTCCAATGGTCATAACTTTTAACTCAGATGTCTGATTTAGGGATAAAATATATCGAGATGCTCGAAATTGAACAACGGAAGCCCTCGACAAATTCAAAGCGTCATAACTTTTCACTCGGATGTCCGATTCAGGCGCATAACATATCTAGACGCTCAAAATTGAACATCGGAAGCTCTCGAGAAATACAAATGGTCATTACTTTTCACTCAGATGTCCGATTTAGGCGCATCACATATCGAGACGCTGAAAATTAAACAACAGTAGCTCTCGAGAAATTCAAATGGTCATAACTTTTAACTCAGATGTCCGATTCGGGAATATAATATATCGAGACGAGTGAAATTGAACAACGGAAGCCGTCCCGAAATTCAAATGGTCATAACTTTTCACTCGGACGTCCGATTCAGGCGCATAACATATTGAGACGCTCGAAATTGAACAACGAAAGCTCTCTTCAAATTCCAATGGTCATAACTTTTCTCTCATATGTGTGATTCAGGCACATAATATATCGCGACGCTTGAAATTGAACAACATAAGCTCTATAGAAATTGAAATGGTCATAACTTTTAACACGGATGTCCGATTCAGACGCATAACATATCGAGACGCTCAAAATTGAACATTGAAAGCTCTCGAGAAATTCAAATGGTCATAACATTTCACACGAATGTCCAATTTTGGATATAATATATCGAGACGCTCAAAATTGAACATTGAAAGCTCTCGAGAAATTCAAATGGTCATAACTTTTAACTCAGATGTCCGATTCGGGGATAAAATATATCAAGACGCTCGAAATTGAACAACGGAAGCTCTCGAGAAATTCAAATGGTCATAACTTTTCACTCGGATGGCCGAATCAAGCGCATAACATATTGAGACCCTCGAAGTTCAACAATGGAAGCTCTCGAGAAATTCCAATGGTCATAACTTTTAACTCAGATGTCTGATTTAGGGATAAAATATATCGAGATGCTCGAAATTGAACAACGGAAGCCCTCGACAAATTCAAAGCGTCATAACTTTTCACTCGGATGTCCGATTCAGGCGCATAACATATCTAGACGCTCAAAATTGAACATCGGAAGCTCTCGAGAAATACAAATGGTCATTACTTTTCACTCAGATGTCCGATTTAGGCGCATCACATATCGAGACGCTGAAAATTAAACAACAGTAGCTCTCGAGAAATTCAAATGGTCATAACTTTTAACTCAGATGTCCGATTCGGGAATATAATATATCGAGACGAGTGAAATTGAACAACGGAAGCTGTCCCGAAATTCAAATGGTCATAACTTTTCACTCGGACGTCCGATTCAGGCGCATAACATATTGAGACGCTCGAAATTGAACAACGAAAGCTCTCTTCAAATTCCAATGGTCATAACTTTTCTCTCATATGTGTGATTCAGGCACATAATATATCGCGACGCTTGAAATTGAACAACATAAGCTCTATAGAAATTGAAATGGTCATAACTTTTAACACGGATGTCCGATTCAGACGCATAACATATCGAGACGCTCAAAATTGAACATTGAAAGCTCTCGAGAAATTCAAATGGTCATAACATTTCACACGAATGTCCAATTTTGGATATAATATATCGAGACGCTCAAAATTGAACATTGAAAGCTCTCGAGAAATTCAAATGGTCATAACTTTTAACTCAGATGTCCGATTCGGGGATAAAATATATCAAGACGCTCGAAATTGAACAACGGAAGCTCTCGAGAAATTCAAATGGTCATAACTTTTCACTCGGATGGCCGAATCAAGCGCATAACATATTGAGACCCTCGAAGTTCAACAATGGAAGCTCTCGAGAAATTCCAATGGTCATAACTTTTAACTCAGATGTCTGATTTAGGGATAAAATATATCGAGATGCTCGAAATTGAACAACGGAAGCCCTCGACAAATTCAAAGCGTCATAACTTTTCACTCGGATGTCCGATTCAGGCGCATAACATATCTAGACGCTCAAATTGAACATCGGAAGCTCTCGAGAAATACAAATGGTCATTACTTTTCACTCAGATGTCCGATTTAGGCGCATCACATATCGAGACGCTGAAAATTAAACAACAGTAGCTCTCGAGAAATTCAAATGGTCATAACTTTTAACTCAGATGTCCGATTCGTGAATATAATATATCGAGACGAGTGAAATTGAACAACGGAAGCCGTCCCGAAATTCAAATGGTCATAACTTTTCACTCGGACGTCCGATTCAGGCGCATAACATATTGAGACGCTCGAAATTGAACAACGAAAGCTCTCTTCAAATTCCAATGGTCATAACTTTTCTCTCATATGTGTGATTCAGGCACATAATATATCGCGACGCTTGAAATTGAACAACATAAGCTCTATAGAAATTGAAATGGTCATAACTTTTAACACGGATGTCCGATTCAGACGCATAACATATCGAGACGCTCAAAATTGAACATTGAAAGCTCTCGAGAAATTCAAATGGTCATAACATTTCACACGAATGTCCAATTTTGGATATAATATATCGAGACGCTCAAAATTGAACATTGAAAGCTCTCGAGAAATTCAAATGGTCATAACTTTTAACTCAGATGTCCGATTCGGGGATAAAATATATCAAGACGCTCGAAATTGAACAACGGAAGCTCTCGAGAAATTCAAATGGTCATAACTTTTCACTCGGATGGCCGAATCAAGCGCATAACATATTGAGACCCTCGAAGTTCAACAATGGAAGCTCTCGAGAAATTCCAATGGTCATAACTTTTAACTCAGATGTCTGATTTAGGGATAAAATATATCGAGATGCTCGAAATTGAACAACGGAAGCCCTCGACAAATTCAAAGCGTCATAACTTTTCACTCGGATGTCCGATTCAGGCGCATAACATATCTAGACGCTCAAAATTGAACATCGGAAGCTCTCGAGAAATACAAATGGTCATTACTTTTCACTCAGATGTCCGATTTAGGCGCATCACATATCGAGACGCTGAAAATTAAACAACAGTAGCTCTCGAGAAATTCAAATGGTCATAACTTTTAACTCAGATGTCCGATTCGGGAATATAATATATCGAGACGAGTGAAATTGAACAACGGAAGCTGTCCCGAAATTCAAATGGTCATAACTTTTCACTCGGACGTCCGATTCAGGCGCATAACATATTGAGACGCTCGAAATTGAACAACGAAAGCTCTCTTCAAATTCCAATGGTCATAACTTTTCTCTCATATGTGTGATTCAGGCACATAATATATCGCGACGCTTGAAATTGAACAACATAAGCTCTATAGAAATTGAAATGGTCATAACTTTTAACACGGATGTCCGATTCAGACGCATAACATATCGAGACGCTCAAAATTGAACATTGAAAGCTCTCGAGAAATTCAAATGGTCATAACATTTCACACGAATGTCCAATTTTGGATATAATATATCGAGACGCTCAAAATTGAACATTGAAAGCTCTCGAGAAATTCAAATGGTCATAACTTTTAACTCAGATGTCCGATTCGGGGATAAAATATATCAAGACGCTCGAAATTGAACAACGGAAGCTCTCGAGAAATTCAAATGGTCATAACTTTTCACTCGGATGGCCGAATCAAGCGCATAACATATTGAGACCCTCGAAGTTCAACAATGGAAGCTCTCGAGAAATTCCAATGGTCATAACTTTTAACTCAGATGTCTGATTTAGGGATAAAATATATCGAGATGCTCGAAATTGAACAACGGAAGCCCTCGACAAATTCAAAGCGTCATAACTTTTCACTCGGATGTCCGATTCAGGCGCATAACATATCTAGACGCTCAAAATTGAACATCGGAAGCTCTCGAGAAATACAAATGGTCATTACTTTTCACTCAGATGTCCGATTTAGGCGCATCACATATCGAGACGCTGAAAATTAAACAACAGTAGCTCTCGAGAAATTCAAATGGTCATAACTTTTAACTCAGATGTCCGATTCGTGAATATAATATATCGAGACGAGTGAAATTGAACAACGGAAGCCGTCCCGAAATTCAAATGGTCATAACTTTTCACTCGGACGTCCGATTCAGGCGCATAACATATTGAGACGCTCGAAATTGAACAACGAAAGCTCTCTTCAAATTCCAATGGTCATAACTTTTCTCTCATATGTGTGATTCAGGCACATAATATATCGCGACGCTTGAAATTGAACAACATAAGCTCTATAGAAATTGAAATGGTCATAACTTTTAACACGGATGTCCGATTCAGACGCATAACATATCGAGACGCTCAAAATTGAACATTGAAAGCTCTCGAGAAATTCAAATGGTCATAACATTTCACACGAATGTCCAATTTTGGATATAATATATCGAGACGCTCAAAATTGAACATTGAAAGCTCTCGAGAAATTCAAATGGTCATAACTTTTAACTCAGATGTCCGATTCGGGGATAAAATATATCAAGACGCTCGAAATTGAACAACGGAAGCTCTCGAGAAATTCAAATGGTCATAACTTTTCACTCGGATGGCCGAATCAAGCGCATAACATATTGAGACCCTCGAAGTTCAACAATGGAAGCTCTCGAGAAATTCCAATGGTCATAACTTTTAACTCAGATGTCTGATTTAGGGATAAAATATATCGAGATGCTCGAAATTGAACAACGGAAGCCCTCGACAAATTCAAAGCGTCATAACTTTTCACTCGGATGTCCGATTCAGGCGCATAACATATCTAGACGCTCAAAATTGAACATCGGAAGCTCTCGAGAAATACAAATGGTCATTACTTTTCACTCAGATGTCCGATTTAGGCGCATCACATATCGAGACGCTGAAAATTAAACAACAGTAGCTCTCGAGAAATTCAAATGGTCATAACTTTTAACTCAGATGTCCGATTCGTGAATATAATATATCGAGACGAGTGAAATTGAACAACGGAAGCCGTCCCGAAATTCAAATGGTCATAACTTTTCACTCGGACGTCCGATTCAGGCGCATAACATATTGAGACGCTCGAAATTGAACAACGAAAGCTCTCTTCAAATTCCAATGGTCATAACTTTTCTCTCATATGTGTGATTCAGGCACATAATATATCGCGACGCTTGAAATTGAACAACATAAGCTCTATAGAAATTGAAATGGTCATAACTTTTAACACGGATGTCCGATTCAGACGCATAACATATCGAGACGCTCAAAATTGAACATTGAAAGCTCTCGAGAAATTCAAATGGTCATAACATTTCACACGAATGTCCAATTTTGGATATAATATATCGAGACGCTCAAAATTGAACATTGAAAGCTCTCGAGAAATTCAAATGGTCATAACTTTTAACTCAGATGTCCGATTCGGGGATAAAATATATCAAGACGCTCGAAATTGAACAACGGAAGCTCTCGAGAAATTCAAATGGTCATAACTTTTCACTCGGATGGCCGAATCAAGCGCATAACATATTGAGACCCTCGAAGTTCAACAATGGAAGCTCTCGAGAAATTCCAATGGTCATAACTTTTAACTCAGATGTCTGATTTAGGGATAAAATATATCGAGATGCTCGAAATTGAACAACGGAAGCCCTCGACAAATTCAAAGCGTCATAACTTTTCACTCGGATGTCCGATTCAGGCGCATAACATATCTAGACGCTCAAAATTGAACATCGGAAGCTCTCGAGAAATACAAATGGTCATTACTTTTCACTCAGATGTCCGATTTAGGCGCATCACATATCGAGACGCTGAAAATTAAACAACAGTAGCTCTCGAGAAATTCAAATGGTCATAACTTTTAACTCAGATGTCCGATTCGTGAATATAATATATCGAGACGAGTGAAATTGAACAACGGAAGCCGTCCCGAAATTCAAATGGTCATAACTTTTCACTCGGACGTCCGATTCAGGCGCATAACATATTGAGACGCTCGAAATTGAACAACGAAAGCTCTCTTCAAATTCCAATGGTCATAACTTTTCTCTCATATGTGTGATTCAGGCACATAATATATCGCGACGCTTGAAATTGAACAACATAAGCTCTATAGAAATTGAAATGGTCATAACTTTTAACACGGATGTCCGATTCAGACGCATAACATATCGAGACGCTCAAAATTGAACATTGAAAGCTCTCGAGAAATTCAAATGGTCATAACATTTCACACGAATGTCCAATTTTGGATATAATATATCGAGACGCTCAAAATTGAACATTGAAAGCTCTCGAGAAATTCAAATGGTCATAACTTTTAACTCAGATGTCCGATTCGGGGATAAAATATATCAAGACGCTCGAAATTGAACAACGGAAGCTCTCGAGAAATTCAAATGGTCATAACTTTTCACTCGGATGGCCGAATCAAGCGCATAACATATTGAGACCCTCGAAGTTCAACAATGGAAGCTCTCGAGAAATTCCAATGGTCATAACTTTTAACTCAGATGTCTGATTTAGGGATAAAATATATCGAGATGCTCGAAATTGAACAACGGAAGCCCTCGACAAATTCAAAGCGTCATAACTTTTCACTCGGATGTCCGATTCAGGCGCATAACATATCTAGACGCTCAAAATTGAACATCGGAAGCTCTCGAGAAATACAAATGGTCATTACTTTTCACTCAGATGTCCGATTTAGGCGCATCACATATCGAGACGCTGAAAATTAAACAACAGTAGCTCTCGAGAAATTCAAATGGTCATAACTTTTAACTCAGATGTCCGATTCGTGAATATAATATATCGAGACGAGTGAAATTGAACAACGGAAGCCGTCCCGAAATTCAAATGGTCATAACTTTTCACTCGGACGTCCGATTCAGGCGCATAACATATTGAGACGCTCGAAATTGAACAACGAAAGCTCTCTTCAAATTCCAATGGTCATAACTTTTCTCTCATATGTGTGATTCAGGCACATAATATATCGCGACGCTTGAAATTGAACAACATAAGCTCTATAGAAATTGAAATGGTCATAACTTTTAACACGGATGTCCGATTCAGACGCATAACATATCGAGACGCTCAAAATTGAACATTGAAAGCTCTCGAGAAATTCAAATGGTCATAACATTTCACACGAATGTCCAATTTTGGATATAATATATCGAGACGCTCAAAATTGAACATTGAAAGCTCTCGAGAAATTCAAATGGTCATAACTTTTAACTCAGATGTCCGATTCGGGGATAAAATATATCAAGACGCTCGAAATTGAACAACGGAAGCTCTCGAGAAATTCAAATGGTCATAACTTTTCACTCGGATGGCCGAATCAAGCGCATAACATATTGAGACCCTCGAAGTTCAACAATGGAAGCTCTCGAGAAATTCCAATGGTCATAACTTTTAACTCAGATGTCTGATTTAGGGATAAAATATATCGAGATGCTCGAAATTGAACAACGGAAGCCCTCGACAAATTCAAAGCGTCATAACTTTTCACTCGGATGTCCGATTCAGGCGCATAACATATCTAGACGCTCAAAATTGAACATCGGAAGCTCTCGAGAAATACAAATGGTCATTACTTTTCACTCAGATGTCCGATTTAGGCGCATCACATATCGAGACGCTGAAAATTAAACAACAGTAGCTCTCGAGAAATTCAAATGGTCATAACTTTTAACTCAGATGTCCGATTCGGGAATATAATATATCGAGACGAGTGAAATTGAACAACGGAAGCTGTCCCGAAATTCAAATGGTCATAACTTTTCACTCGGATGTCCGATTCAGGCGCATAACATATTGAGACGCTCGAAATTGAACAACGAAAGCTCTCTTCAAATTCCAATGGTCATAACTTTTCTCTCATATGTGTGATTCAGGCACATAATATATCGCGACGCTTGAAATTGAACAACATAAGCTCTATAGAAATTGAAATGGTCATAACTTTTAACACGGATGTCCGATTCAGACGCATAACATATCGAGACGCTCAAAATTGAACATTGAAAGCTCTCGAGAAATTCAAATGGTCATAACATTTCACACGAATGTCCAATTTTGGATATAATATATCGAGACGCTCAAAATTGAACATTGAAAGCTCTCGAGAAATTCAAATGATCATAACTTTTCACTCGAATGTCCGATTCGGGGATAAAATATATCAAGACGCTCGAAATTGAACAACGGAAGCTCTCGAGAAATTCAAATGGTCATAACTTTTCACTCGGATGGCCGAATCAAGCGCATAACATATTGAGACCCTCGAAGTTCAACAATGGAAGCTCTCGAGAAATTCCAATGGTCATAACTTTTAACTCAGATGTCTGATTTAGGGATAAAATATATCGAGATGCTCGAAATTGAACAACGGAAGCCCTCGACAAATTCAAAGCGTCATAACTTTTCACTCGGATGTCCGATTCAGGCGCATAACATATCTAGACGCTTAAAATTGAACATCGGAGGCTCTCGAGAAATACAAATGGTCATTACTTTTCACTCAGATGTCCGATTTAGGCACATCACATATCGAGACGCTGAAAATTAAACAACAGTAGCTCTCGAGAAATTCAAATGGTCATAACTTTTAACTCAGATGTCCGATTCGGGAATATAATATATCGAGACGAGTGAAATTGAACAACGGAAGCTGTCCCGAAATTCAAATGGTCATAACTTTTCACTCGGATGTCCGATTCAGGCGCATAACATATTGAGACGCTCGAAATTGAACAACGAAAGCTCTCTTCAAATTCCAATGGTCATAACTTTTCTCTCATATGTGTGATTCAGGCACATAATATATCGCGACGCTTGAAATTGAACAACATAAGCTCTATAGAAATTGAAATGGTCATAACTTTTAACACGGATGTCCGATTCAGACGCATAACATATCGAGACGCACAAAATTGAACAACGGAAGCTCTCGAGAAATTCAAATTGTCATAACTTTTAACATGGATGTTCGATTCAGGGACATAATATACCCACACGCTCAAAATTCAAAGACAGAAGCTCTCGAGAAATTCCAATGGTCATAACTTTTCACTCGGATGTCCGACTCAGGCACATAATATATCAAGACACTTGAAATTGAACAACGGAAGCATTATAAAAATTAAAATGGTCATAACTTTTTACACGGATGTCCGATTCGGGGATATAATATACTGACACTCGAAATTGAACAACGAAAACCCTCGAGAAATTCAAATTGTCATAACTTTTCACACGGATGTCCGATTCGGGGACCTAATATACCAAGACGCTCGTAATTGAACAACATAAGCTCTCGAGAAATTCAATCAGTCATATCTTTTAACTCGGATGTCCGATTCGGTGATATAATATATAGAGACGGTCAAAATTGAACAATGGAAGCTCTCAAGAAATTAAAACGTTATAACTTTTCACTCGGATGTCCGATTAAGTTACATAATATATCCAGATGCTCTAAATTGAACAACGGAAGCTCTCGAGAAATTCAAAATGGTCATAAATTTTCACACTGATGTCCGATTTGGGGATATAATATATCGAGACGCTCGAAATTGAACAACGGAAGCGCTCGAGAAATTCAAATGGTCATAACTTTTCTCTCAAAAGTCTAATTCATGCGCATAACATTTCGAGACACTCAAAATTGAACAACGAAAGCTCTCGAGAAATTTCAATATTCATAACTTTTCACACAGATGTTCGATTCGGGGACATAACATATTGAGACGCTCGAAATTGAACAAAGGAAGCTCTCGAGAAATTCAAATGGTCATAACTTTTCACTTGGATGTCCTATTCAGGCGCATAACATATAGAGACATTCGAAATTGAACAACGGAAGCTCTCAAGAAATTCAAATGGTCATAACTTTTCACTCGTCATAACAATTCAGGCGCATAACATATCGAGACACTCAAAATTGAACATTGAAAGCTCTCGAGAAATTCAAATGGTCATAACTTTTAACTCAGATGTCCGATTCGGGGATAAAATATATCAAGACGCTCGAAATTGAACAACGGAAGCTCTCGAGAAATTCAAATGGTCATAACTTTTCACTCGGATGGCCGAATCAAGCGCATAACATATTGAGACCCTCGAAGTTCAACAATGGAAGCTTTCGAGAAATTCCAATGGTCATAACTTTTAACTCAGATGTCTGATTTAGGGATAAAATATATCGAGATGCTCGAAATTGAACAACGGAAGCCCTCGACAAATTCAAAGCGTCATAACTTTTCACTCGGATGTCCGATTCAGGCGCATAACATATCTAGACGCTCAAAATTGAACATCGGAAGCTCTCGAGAAATACAAATGGTCATTACTTTTCACTCAGATGTCCGATTTAGGCGCATCACATATCGAGACGCTGAAAATTAAACAACAGTAGCTCTCGAGAAATTCAAATGGTCATAACTTTTAACTCAGATGTCCGATTCGGGAATATAATATATCGAGACGAGTGAAATTGAACAACGGAAGCTGTCCCGAAATTCAAATGGTCATAACTTTTCACTCGGATGTCCGATTCAGGCGCATAACATATTGAGACGCTCGAAATTGAACAACGAAAGCTCTCTTCAAATTCCAATGGTCATAACTTTTCTCTCATATGTGTGATTCAGGCACATAATATATCGCGACGCTTGAAATTGAACAACATAAGCTCTATAGAAATTGAAATGGTCATAACTTTTCACACGGATGTCCGATTCAGACGCATAACATATCGAGACGCTCAAAATTGAACATTGAAAGCTCTCGAGAAATTCAAATGGTCATAACATTTCACACGAATGTCCAATTTTGGATATAATATATCGAGACGCTCAAAATTGAACATTGAAAGCTCTCGAGAAATTCAAATGATCATAACTTTTCACTCGAATGTCCGATTCGGGGATAAAATATATCAAGACGCTCGAAATTGAACAACGGAAGCTCTCGAGAAATTCAAATGGTCATAACTTTTCACTCGGATGGCCGAATCAAGCGCATAACATATTGAGACCCTCGAAGTTCAACAATGGAAGCTCTCGAGAAATTCCAATGGTCATAACTTTTAACTCAGATGTCTGATTTAGGGATAAAATATATCGAGATGCTCGAAATTGAACAACGGAAGCCCTCGACAAATTCAAAGCGTCATAACTTTTCACTCGGATGTCCGATTCAGGCGCATAACATATCTAGACACTCAAAATTGAACATCGGAGGCTCTCGAGAAATACAAATGGTCATTACTTTTCACTCAGATGTCCGATTTAGGCGCATCACATATCGAGACGCTGAAAATTAAACAACAGTAGCTCTCGAGAAATTCAAATGGTCATAACTTTTAACTCAGATGTCCGATTCGGGAATATAATATATCGAGACGAGTGAAATTGAACAACGGAAGCTGTCCCGAAATTCAAATGGTCATAACTTTTCACTCGGATGTCCGATTCAGGCGCATAACATATTGAGACGCTCGAAATTGAACAACGAAAGCTCTCTTCAAATTCCAATGGTCATAACTTTTCTCTCATATGTGTGATTCAGGCACATAATATATCGCGACGCTTGAAATTGAACAACATAAGCTCTATAGAAATTGAAATGGTCATAACTTTTAACACGGATGTCCGATTCAGACGCATAACATATCGAGACGCTCAAAATTGAACATTGAAAGCTCTCGAGAAATTCAAATGGTCATAACATTTCACACGAATGTCCAATTTTGGATATAATATATCGAGACGCTCAAAATTGAACATTGAAAGCTCTCGAGAAATTCAAATGGTCATAACTTTTAACTCAGATGTCCGATTCGGGGATAAAATATATCAAGACGCTCGAAATTGAACAACGGAAGCTCTCGAGAAATTCAAATGGTCATAACTTTTCACTCGGATGGCCGAATCAAGCGCATAACATATTGAGACCCTCGAAGTTCAACAATGGAAGCTCTCGAGAAATTCCAATGGTCATAACTTTTAACTCAGATGTCTGATTTAGGGATAAAATATATCGAGATGCTCGAAATAGAACAACGGAAGCCCTCGACAAATTCAAAGCGTCATAACTTTTCACTCGGATGTCCGATTCAGGCGCATAACATATCTAGACGCTCAAAATTGAACATCGGAGGCTCTCAAGAAATACAAATGGTCATTACTTTTCACTCAGATGTCCGATTTAGGCGCATCACATATCGAGACGCTGAAAATTAAACAACAGTAGTGTCGCAACCTACCCTTCGGCGGGAGGGCGACGCGTGACTCGCGGGATGCGTGTTCCACGAAAGGAATACGCGCGGAGTCGCCACCAACGTTTATTCGAGGATAACGTCGGAAAAACCGGAAAAGACGCGATCTACGAACTTTTAAGTTGAAAGGTTCGGGAGTTGTATTTACGCACGGGGAAGGTATTAGCACCCCACACGTCCGTCCCAAGGGACGGCAACCTTTAATCGAATGTGCAAACATGACTTTGATTTTTTATGTTCCCTTTTATGTCCTTATATCCTTTTTATATTTTTCCTTTTTTGTGGTCGACAAGGGTGTTTCCCTTTGCTCCTACGTATTCCTCAATTTGGGATGAGAAAATCAGACCTACGTAGTTCTTTCGGAACAAAGCATTTGGTTAAGTTGTTTTTGTCTTTTTTGCAAAATATGTTTTTGTTGAACAAAAGGTCATTTAAGGTGTTGGACCATTAAACGTTCTTTTGATTTTGAAAGGAGAGAAACGTTAAGGCGTTGGACCATTAACGATCTCTTGTTTTTGAAAGGAGAGAAACGTTAAGGCATTGGACCATTAACGATCTCTTGGGGTGGTCGACAAAAGCGGGGCTTTTGCTCCTACGTATCCTCAATGAGGAACTCAGACCTACGTAGTTCTTTCAAAAGCGGTAAAGTTACATGTTGATTTTATGCTTTTGAACGGTCCATGTTAACCGATAAAAGCAAAGAGGACCGTTTAAGGCGTTGGACCTTAAAACGGTTTTTAGTGATTTTCGGACAAAACTTGATTTGTGAGTCTATTTTAGTCTTAGTTTCACTTTGGTTATTAATCAATTCATTCAAGGAAACTTCCAAAGAAAAAACGTCCGATTGATTTTTTTGTTTTATTTTATTCAAAGATATTTTGATTATTTTATTATTATTTTTCAAGATATTTTGATTATTTTATTATTATTTTACTTTTTTTGGTTTAACCGAGGTTATAGCGTGAACGATCGGTTAGATTTCATTTTAAAAGTGATTAAATGAGATTACAACACAAATGATCGGTTGAAATTCATTTTATCATTTATTAGGTGAGAAAACGGCTTAAATAAACGGTAAAAGCGCGTTAAAGACGGAAGAAAAGAAATCGAAAATGAACGAAATAAAGAGGAAAGCTTAAAAAAACAAGAAATAAATTAAAAGTCTCGGATTCGAAAACTTACCCGTTGAAGAACGAAGAACGGATGAAGAACGATGAAGAACGGACGAAAACCTTCACGGATTTGCTTACGGAAACATCTCGGAAGCGTTACGGAAGCACCTCGGCTTGGATTTTCTTCACGGAAACAATTTTTTTCACCCAAAACAGCTGAAATACATAGCCAGGGGGCTGAGGGATCCTTAGAACAGCCCCCTTCAGCCTTTTTATAGGAAAAAGGGGGAGGAGGTTGCCGCCCAGCTCGCCCAGGCGACCTTAGCTCGCCCAGGCGAGCTGGGTTGCTTCCTCCAGAAGCAACCCAGCTTCAAAAAACGTTCTGGAAGGCCCAATTCAAAATTTCGAAATTGCTATTTGCACCCCCCCAATTTTGATAAGTTCACCCCCCTCTTTCGTAATTTACGGAAAAGTTACGGAAGCCTTACGGAAGCATATAGGACTTGATTTTCTTCTTTTTTTCTCTTCCGTCTCACCCGTATTAAGTTAATTATGCTTATTTAGAGTTATGGGAATTTTACGGAAGCATTACGGGTGTCCCGGAAGCCCCGGAATCCCATTTTTCAACAAAACGGGGGGTGTGGTGGCCATCTAGCTCGCCCAGGCGAGCTCAGCTCGCCCAGGCGAGCTAGGTTACTTCAATCTTAAGCAAGAAATTGCCCAGAAACCTCTAGAAGGGCCCAGATTCGAAAATTACTGTTTGCACCCCCCATTTTACTAAATACACCCCCTTTGGCTTTTTTTGGTGATTCTTTTTTCGTAAAGTTACGGAAACTTACGAATTTCGTAACGATACTTGTTTTCTTTCCGTAATGTTACGGAACCTTGCGGATTACATAATCATCCCCTTTTTGACTTACGGAATGTTACGGAATCTCACTTAATTATGCAACGATGCTTCCATTTGATTTCCGGTGTGTCACGGAAACTTACGGATTGTGCATCAATATTTTTTTGGTTTTTCGGCATGTCCTGGAATTTCATAAATTGCCTAATGATGGGTGCCAAGCACCTCACAAGGACCAAAGAATGGTCGCATGTCATCAAGCAAAGGTCCCCGGACGAAATTAGGGTATGACAGTTGCCCCTCTTTACTTGTCTTTTATTGGAGATAAAAGGAAAGTAAAGATAAGACACTAATTTCGTTCCTCTCGATTTGACGAGAGTCGCGGGTGACCATAAAATCTCCACATGCAAATGACTTGTTGTTCCCAGAATATCACAAATTGCCTAATGATGGGTGCCAAGCACCTTACAAGGACCAAAGAATGGTCGCATGTCATCAAGCAAAGGTCCCCGGACGAAAATCAGTGTATGACACTAATTTCGCTCCTCTCGGTTGACGAGAGTCGCGGGTGACCATGACTTGTCGTTCCTAGAATTTCACAAATTGCCTAATGATGGATGCCAAGCACCTCACAAGGACCAAAGAATGGTCGCATGTCATCAAGCAAAGGTCCCCGGACGAAAATCAGTGTATGACACTAATTTCGCTCCTCTCGGTTGACGAGAGTCGCGGGTGACCATGACTTGTCGCTCCTAGAATTTCACAAATTGCCTAATGATGGATGCCAAGCACCTCACAAGGACCAAAGAATGGTCGCATGTCATCAAGCAAAGGTCCCCGGACGAAAATCAGTGTATGACACTAATTTCGCTCCTCTCGGTTGACGAGAGTCGCGGGTGACCATGACTTGTCGCTCCTAGAATTTCACAAATTGCCTAATGATGGATGCCAAGCACCTCACAAGGACCAAAGAATGGTCGCATGTCATCAAGCAAAGGTCCCCGGACGAAAATCAGTGTATGACACTAATTTCGCTCCTCTCGGTTGACGAGAGTCGCGGGTGACCATGAAATCTCCACATGCAAATGACTTGTTGCTCCCGGAATTTCTCAAATTGCCTAATGATGGGTGCCAAGCACCTCACAAGGACCAAAGATAGGTCGCATGTCATCAAGCAAAGGTACCCAGACGAAAATTAGTGTATGACACTAATTTCACTCCTCTCGGTTAACGAGAGTCGCGGGTGACCATGAAATTTCCGCATGTAAATGACTTGTTGTTCCCGGAGGAACAAAAGGTGCAGAAGACTATGTCAGCCTCTGCATGCTATCAAGCGTTCTGTCTTACAGATAGCAAAAGAATGTTTATACGGATAACCACTCGGGTATTTCCGCGTATCATTGGGCCCGCCGCCTCTGGATGATACAAGGGTGCAGAATGACCAAATTTGGTCTCTGCTTGTCATCGGGCCCGCCGCCTCTGCATGACAAAAGGGTGCGGATAACCGTAAGGTATCTCCGCGTATCATCGGGCCCGCCGCCTCTGGATGATACAAGGGTGCAGAATGACCAAACTTGGTCTCTGCTTGTCATCGGGCCCGCCGCCTCTGGATGACAAAAGGGTGCGGATAACCGTAAGGTATCTCCGCGTATCATCGGGTCCGCCGCCTCTGGATGATACAAGGGTGCAGAATGACCAAACTTGGTCTCTGCTTGTCATCGGGCCCGCCGCCTCTGGATGACAAAAGGGTGCGGATAACCGTAAGGTATCTCCGCGTATCATCGGGCCCGCCGCCTCTGGATGATACAAGGGTGCA
>NW_021143998.1:0-35442 GCF_004193775.1 Glycine soja
GACGCTCGAAATTGAACAACGGAAGCACTCGAAAATTCGAATAATCATAGCATTTCACTCGGATGTCTAATTCGGGGATATATTATATCGAGACGCTAGAAATTGAACAACGGAAGCACTCGAGAAATTCGAATGGTCATAACTTTTCACACGGATATGCGATTCGCGGACATAACTCATCTAGACTCTCGAAATTGAACAACAGAAGCTCTCGACAAATTCGAATGCTCATAACTTTTTACACGGATGTCCGATTCGGTGACATAACTCATCTAGACGCTCGAAATTGAACAACGGAAGCTCTCGAAAATTCGAATAATCATAACATTTCACTCGGATGTCTGATTCGGGGACATAATATATCGAGACGCTAGAAATTGAACAACGGAAGCTCTCGAGAAATTTGAATGTGCTTAACATTTCACACGGATGTCCAATTCGGGGACATATTATATCGAGACGCTCGAAATTCAACAACGGAAGCTGTCCAGAAATTCGAATGGTCATAACTTTTCACACAAAAGACAGATTCGGGGACATAATATATCGAATGGCTCGAAATTGAACAACGGATGCTCTCGACAAATTCGAATGCTCATAACATTTCACTCCGATGTCTGATTCGAGGACATAAAATATCGAGACGCTCAAAATTGAACAACGGAAGCACTCGAGAAATTTGAATAGTCATAACTTTTCACAGGATGTCCGATTCGCGGACATAACTCATCAAGACGCTCGAAATTGAATAACGGAAGCTCTCGAGAAATTCTAATGGTCATAAAATTTCACTCAGATGTCCGATTCGGTGACATAACTCATCAAGACGCTCGAAATTGAACAACGGAAGCTCTCGAAAATTCGAATAATCATAACATTTCACTCGGATGTCTGATTCGGGGATATAATATATCGAGACGCTAGAAATTGAACAACGGAAGCTCTCGGGAAATTTGAATGGTCGTAAAATTTCACTCGGATGTCCGATTTGGGGACATAATATATCGACACGTTCGAAATTGAACAACGGAAGCACTCGAGAAATTCGAATGGTCATAACTTTTGACAGGATGTCCGATTCGCGGACATAACTCATCTAGATGCTCGTAATTGAACAATTGAAGCTCTCGAGAAATTCGAATGGTCATAAGATTTCACTCGGATGTCCGATTCGGGGACATAATATATCGAGACGCTCGAAATTGAACAACGGAAGCACATGAGAAATTCGAAAGATCATAACTTTTCACACGGATGTCCGATTCGCGGACATAACTCGTCTAGACGCTCGAAATTGAACAACGGAATCTCTCGACAAATTCGAATGGTCATAACTTTTCACACAGATGTCTGATTTGAGGACATAAAATATCGAGACACTCGAAATTGAACAACGGAAGCACTCGAGAAATTCAAATGGACATAACTTTTCACAGGATGTCCGATTCGTGGAGATAACTCATCTAGACGCTCGAAATATAACAACGAAAGCTCTCGACAAATTCGAATGGTCATAACTTTTCACACGGATATGCGATTCGCGGACATAACTCATCTAGACTCTCGAAATTGAACAACGGAAGCTCTCGACAAATTTGAATGCTCAAAACGTTTTACACGGATGTCCGATTCAGTGACATAACTCATCAAGACGCTCGAAATTGAACAACGGAAGCTCTCGAAAATTCGAATAATCATAACATTTCACTCGGATGTCTGATTCGGGGACATAATATATCGAGACGCTAGAAATTGAACAACGGAAGCTCTCGAGAAATTTTAATGGTCATAACATTTCACATGGATGTCCGATTCGGGGACATAATATATCGACACGTTCGAAATTGAACAACGGAAGCACTCGAGAAATTTGAATGGTCATAACTTTTGACAGGATGTCCGATTCGCGGACATAACTCATCTAGACGCTCGTAATTGAACAATTGAAGCTCTCGAGAAATTCGAATGGTCATAAGATTTCACTCGGATGTCCGATTCGGGGACATAATATATCGAGACGTTTGAAATTGAACAACGGAAGATGTCCAGAAATTTGGATGGTCATAACTTTTCACATAGAAGAGCGATTCGGGGACTTAAAATATCGAGACGCTCGAAATTGAACAACGGAACCTCTCGAGAAATTCGAATGGTCATATCTCTTCACTCAGGTGTCCAATTCGGGGACATAATATATCGAGAAGTTCGAAATTGAACAATGGAAGCTCTTGACAAATTCGAATGGTCATAAGATTTCACTCGGATGTCTGATTCGGGCACAAAATATATCAAGACGCTAGAAATTGAACAACGGAAGCTCCCGAGAAATTTGAATGGTCATAACTTTTCACACAGATGTTCAATTCGGGGACATAATATATCGAGACGCTCGAAATTGAACAACGGAAGCTGTCTAGAAATTCGAATGGTCCTAACTTTTCACACAGAAAACCGATTCAGGGACATAATATATCGAGACGCTCGAAATTGAACAACGGAAGCTCTCGAGAAACTCGAATGGTCATAAAATTTCACTCGGATGTCCGACTTGGGGACATAATATATCGAGACGCTCGAAATTGAACAACGGAAGCACTCGAGAAATTCGAATGGTCATAACTTTTCACACGGATATGCGATTCGCGGACATAACTCACCTAGACTCTCGTAATTGAACAACGGAAGCTCTCGACAAATTCGAATGCTCATAACGTTTTACACGGATGTCTGATTCGGTGACATAACTCATCTAGACGCTCGAAATTGAACAACGGAAGCTCTCGAAAATTCGAATAATCATAACATTTCACTCGGATGTCTGATTCCGGGACATAATATATCGAGACGCTAGAAATTGAACGATAGAAGCTCTCGAGAAATTTGAATGGTCATAACTTTTCACAAAGATGTCCGATTCGGGGACATAATATATCGAGACGCTCGAATCGAACAACGGAAGCTGTCCAGAAATTCGAATGGTCATAACTATTCACACAGAAGACCGATTCGGGGACATAATATATAGAAAGGCTCGAAATTGAACAACGGATGCTCTCGACAAATTCGAATGTTCATAACATTTCACTCCGATGTCTGATTCGAGGACATAAACTATCGAGACGCTCGAAATTGAACAATGAAAGCACTCGAGAAATTAGAATTGTCATAACTTTTCACAGGATGTCCGATTCGCGGACATAACTCATCTAGACGCTCGAAATTGAACAACGGAAGCTCTCGAGAAATTCGAATGGTCATAAAATTTCACTCGGATGTCCGATTCGGGGACATAATATATCGAGACGCTCAAAGTTGAACAACGAAAGCTCTCGACAAATTCGAATGGTCATAACTTTTCACACAGATGTCCGATTCGGTGACATAACTCATCTAGACGCTCGAAATTGAACAACGGAAGCTCTCGACAAATTCGAATGGTCATAACATTTCTCTCGGATGTCTGATTCGGGGACAAAATATATCGAGACGCTAGAAATTGAACAACGAAAGCTCTCGAGAAATTTGAAAGGTCATAACTTTTCACACAGATGTCCGATTTGGGGGCATAATATATCGAGACGCTAGGAATTGAACAACAGAAGCTCTCAAGAAATTTGAATGGTCATAACTTTTCACACAGATATCCGATTCGGGGACATAATATATCGAGACGCTCGAAATTGAACAACGGAAGCTGTCCAGAAATTCGAATGGTCATAACTTTTCACACAGAAGAACGATTTGAGGACATAATATATCGAGACACTCGAAATTGAACAACGGAAGCTCTCGACAAATTCGAATGGTCATAACATTTTACTCCGATTTCTGATTCGAGGACATAACTCATCTAGACGCTCGAAATTGAACAACGGAAGCTCTCAAGAAATTTGAATGGTCATAACTTTTCACACAGATATCCGATTCGGGGACATAATATATCGAGAAGCTCGAAATTGAACAACGGAAGCTGTCCAGAAATTCGAATGGTCATAACTTTTCACACAGAAGACCGATTGGAGGACATAATATATCGAGACACTCGAAATTGAACAACGGAAGCTCTTGACAAATTCGAATGGTCATAACATTTTACTCCGATTTCTGATTCGAGGACATAACTCATCTAGACACTCGAAATTGAACAATGGAAGCTCTCGAGAAATTTGAATGGTCATAAAATTTCACTAAGATGTCCGATTCGGGGACATAATATATCGAGACGCTCGAAATTAAGCAACAGAGGCTCTCCACAAATTCGAATGGTCAGAACTTTTCACACAGATGTCCGATTCGGTGACATAACTCATCTAGACGCTCCAAATTGAACAACGGAAGCTCTCGATAAATTCGAATGGTCATAACATTTCACTCGGATGTCTGATTCGGGGACATAATATATCGAGACGCTAGAAATTGAACAACGGAAGCTCTCGAGAAATTGGAATGGTCATAACTTTTTACACAGATGTCCGATTCGGGGACATAATATATCGAGAGGCTAGGAATTGAACAATGGAAGCTCTCAAGAAATTTGAATGGTCATAACTTTTCACACAGATATCCGATTCGGGGACATAATATATCGAGACGCTCGAAATTGAACAACGGAAGCTGTCCAGAAATTCGAATGGTCATAACTTTTCACACAGAAGACCGATTTGAGGACATAATATATCGAGACACTCGAAATTGAACAACGGAAGGTCTCGACAAATTCGAATGGTCATAACATTTTACTCCGATTTCTGATTCGAGGACATAACTCATTTAGACGCTCGAAATTGAACAACGAAAGCTCTCGACAAATTCGAATGGTCATAACATTTCTCTCGGATGTCTGATTCGGGGACATAATATATCGAGACGCTAGGAATTGAACAACGGAAGCTCTCAAGAAATTTGAATGGTCATAACTTTTCACACAGATATCCGATTCGGGGACATAATATATCGAGAAGCTCGAAATTGAACAACGGAAGCTGTCCAGAAATTCGAATGGTCATAACTTTTCACACAGAAGTCCGATTTGAGGACATAATATATCGAGACACTCGAAATTGAACAACGGAAGCTCTTGACAAATTCGAATGGTCATAACATTTTACTCCGATTTCTGATTCGAGGACATAACTCATCTAGACGCTCGAAATTGAACCACGGAAGCTCTCGAGAAATTTGAATGGTCATAAAATTTCACTCAGATGTCCGATTCGGGGACATAATATATCGAGACGCTCGAAATTGAGCAACGGAGGCTCTCCACAAATTCGAATGGTCATAACGTTTCACACAGATGTCCGATTCGGTGACATAACTCATCTAGACGCTCCAAATTGAACAACGGAAGCTCTCGATAAATTCGAATGGTCATAACATTTCACTCGGATGTCTGATTCGGGGACATAATATATCGAGACGCTAGAAATTGAACAACGGAAGCTCTCGAGAAATTGGAATGGTCATAACTTTTCACACAGATGTCCGATTCGGGGACATAATATATCGAGAGGCTAGGAATTGAACAATGGAAGCTCTCAAGAAATTTGAATGGTCATAACTTTTCACACAGATATCCGATTCGGGGACATAATATATCGAGACGCTCGAAATTGAACAACGGAAGCTGTCCAGAAATTCGAATGGTCATAACTTTTCACACAGAAGACCGATTTGAGGACATAATATATCGAGACACTCGAAATTGAACAACGGAAGGTCTCGACAAATTCGAATGGTCATAACATTTTACTCCGATTTCTGATTCGAGGACATAACTCATCTAGACGCTCGAAATTGAACAACGAAAGCTCTCGACAAATTCGAATGGTCATAACATTTCTCTCGGATGTCTGATTCGGGGACATAATATATCGAGACGCTAGGAATTGAACAACGGAAGCTCTCAAGAAATTTGAATGGTCATAACTTTTCACACAGATATCCTATTCGGGGACATAATATATCAAGACGCTCGAAATTGAACAACGGAAGCTGTCCAGAAATT
The DNA here is from genome assembly GCF_004193775.1 of Glycine soja. Lineage (NCBI taxonomy): Eukaryota > Viridiplantae > Streptophyta > Magnoliopsida > Fabales > Fabaceae > Glycine > Glycine soja. The sequence goes on from NW_021143998.1 coordinate 6,008, forward strand.
CGAATGGTCATAACTTTTCACACAGAAGACCGATTTGAGGACATAATATATCGAGACACTCGAAATTGAACAACGGAAGCTCTTTACAAATTCGAATGGTCATAACATTTTACTCCGATTTCTGATTCGAGGACATAACTCATCTAGATGCCCGACATTGAACAACGGAAGCTATCGAGAAATTTGAATGGTCATAAAATTTCACTCAGATGTCCGATTCGGGGACATAATATATCGAGACGCTTGAAATTGAGCAACGGAGGCTCTCCACAAATGTCCGATTTGGTGACATAACTCATCTAGACGCTCCAAATTGAACAACGAAAGCTCTCGATAAATTCGAATGGTCCTAACTTTTCACACAGAAAACCGATTCAGGGACATAATATATCGAGACGCTCGAAATTGAACAACGGAAGCTATCGAGAAACTCGAATGGTCATAAAATTTCACTCGGATGTCCGATTTGGGGACATAATATATCGAGACGCTCGAAATTAAACAACGGAAGCACTCGAGAAATTCGAATGGTCATAACTTTTCACACGGATATGCGATTCGCGGACATAACTCACCTAGACTCTCGTAATTGAACAACGGAAGCACTCGAGAAATTTGAATGGTCATAACTTTTGACAGGATGTCCGATTCGCGGACATAACTCATCTAGACGCTCGTAATTGAACAATTGAAGCTCTCGAGAAATTCGAATGGTCATAAGATTTCACTCGGATGTCCGATTCGGGGACATAATATATCGAGACGTTTGAAATTGAACAACGGAAGATGTCCAGAAATTTGGATGGTCATAACTTTTCACATAGAAGAGCGATTCGGGGACTTAAAATATCGAGACGCTCGAAATTGAACAACGGAACCTCTCGAGAAATTCGAATGGTCATATCTCTTCACTCAGGTGTCCAATTCGGGGACATAATATATCGAGAAGTTCGAAATTGAACAAGGGAAGCTCTTGACAAATTCGAATGGTCATAAGATTTCACTCGGATGTCTGATTCGGGGACATAATATATCGAGACGCTAGAAATTGAACAACGGAAGCTCTCGAGAAATTGGAATGGTCATAACTTTTCACACAGATGTCCGATTCGGGGACATAATATATCGAGAGGCTAGGAATTGAACAATGGAAGCTCTCAAGAAATTTGAATGGTCATAACTTTTCACACAGATATCCGATTCGGGGACATAATATATCGAGACGCTCGAAATTGAACAACGGAAGCTGTCCAGAAATTCGAATGGTCATAACTTTTCACACAGAAGACCGATTTGAGGACATAATATATCGAGACACTCGAAATTGAACAACGGAAGGTCTCGACAAATTCGAATGGTCATAACATTTTACTCCGATTTCTGATTCGAGGACATAACTCATCTAGACGCTCGAAATTGAACAACGAAAGCTCTCGACAAATTCGAATGGTCATAACATTTCTCTCGGATGTCTGATTCGGGGACATAATATATCGAGACGCTAGGAATTGAACAACGGAAGCTCTCAAGAAATTTGAATGGTCATAACTTTTCACACAGATATCCTATTCGGGGACATAATATATCAAGACGCTCGAAATTGAACAACGGAAGCTGTCCAGAAATTCGAATGGTCATAACTTTTCACACAGAAGACCGATTTGAGGACATAATATATCGAGACACTCGAAATTGAACAACGGAAGCTCTTTACAAATTCGAATGGTCATAACATTTTACTCCGATTTCTGATTCGAGGACATAACTCATCTAGATGCCCGACATTGAACAACGGAAGCTCTCGAGAAATTTGAATGGTCATAAAATTTCACTCAGATGTCCGATTCGGGGACATAATATATCGAGACCCTTGAAATTGAGCAACGGAGGCTCTCCACAAATTCGAATGGTCATAACTTGTCACACAGATGTCCGATTTGGTGACATAACTCATCTAGATGCTCCAAATTGAACAACGGAAGCTCTCGATAAATTCGAATGGTCCTAACTTTTCACACAGAAAAACGATTCAGGGACATAATATATCGAGACGCTCGAAATTGAACAACGGAAGCTCTCGAGAAACTCGAATGGTCATAAAATTTCACTCGGATGTCCGATTTGGGGACATAATATATCGAGACACTCGAAATTAAACAACGGAAGCACTCGAGAAATTCGAATGGTCATAACTTTTCACACGGATATGCGATTCGCGGACATAACTCACCTAGACTCTCGTAATTGAACAACGGAAGCTCTCGACAAATTCGAATGCTCATAACTTTTTACACGGATGTCTGATTCGCTGACATAACTCATCTAGACGCTCGAAATTGAACAACGGAAGCTCTCGAAAATTCGAATAATCATAACATTTGACTCGGATGTCTGATTCGGGGACATAATATTTCGAGACGCTCGAAATTGAACAACGGAAGATGTCCAGAAATTTGGATGGTCATAACTTTTCACATAGAAGAGCGATTCGGGGACTTAAAATATCGAGACGCTCGAAATTGAACAACGGAACCTCTCGAGAAATTCGAATGGTCATATCTCTTCACTCAGGTGTCCAATTCGGGGACATAATATATCGAGAAGTTCGAAATTGAACAACGGAAGCTCTTGACAAATTCGAATGGTCATAACATTTCACTCGGATGTCTGATTCGGGGACAAAATATATCAAGACGCTAGAAATTGAACAACGGAAGCTCTCGAGAAATTTGAATGGTCATAACTTTTCACACAGATGTTCAATTCGGGGACATAATATATCGAGACGCTCGAAATTGAACAACGGAAGCTGTCTAGAAATTCGAATGGTCCTAACTTTTCACACAGAAAACCGATTCAGGGACATAATATATCGAGACGCTCGAAATTGAACAACGGAAGCTCTCGAGAAACTCGAATGGTCATAAAATTTCACTCGGATGTCCGACTTGGGGACATAATATATCGAGACGCTCGAAATTGAACAACGGAAGCACTCGAGAAATTCGAATGGTCATAACTTTTCACACGGATATGCGATTCGCGGACATAACTCACCTAGACTCTCGTAATTGAACAACGGAAGCTCTCGACAAATTCGAATGCTCATAACGTTTTACATGGATGTCTGATTCGGTGACATAACTCATCTAGACGCTCGAAATTGAACAACGGAAGCTCTCGAAAATTCGAATAATCATAACATTTCACTCGGATGTCTGATTCCGGGACATAATATATCGAGACGCTAGAAATTGAACAATAGAAGCTCTCGAGAAATTTGAATGGTCATAACTTTTCACAAAGATGTCCGATTCGGGGACATAATATATCGAGACGCTCGAATCGAACAACGGAAGCTGTCCAGAAATTCGAATGGTCATAACTTTTCACACAGAAGACCGATTCGGGGACATAATATATAGAAAGGCTCGAAATTGAACAACGGATGCTCTCGACAAATTCGAATGTTCATAACATTTCACTCCGATGTCTGATTCGAGGACATAAACTATCGAGACGCTCGAAATTGAACAACGAAAGCACTCGAGAAATTAGAATGGTCATAACTTTTCACAGGATGTCCGATTCGCGGACATAACTCATCTAGACGCTCGAAATTGAACAACGGAAGCTCTCGAGAAATTCGAATGGTCATAAAATTTCACTCGGATGTCCGATTCGGGGACATAATATATCGAGACGCTCAAAGTTGAACAACGAAAGCTCTCGACAAATTCGAATGGTCATAACTTTTCACACGGATGTCCGATTCGGTGACATAACTCATCTAGACGCTCGAAATTGAACAACGGAAGCTCTCGACAAATTCGAATGGTCATAACATTTCTCTCGGATGTCTGATTCGGGGACAAAATATATCGAGACGCTAGAAATTGAACAACGAAAGCTCTCGAGAAATTTGAAAGGTCATAACTTTTCACACAGATGTCCGATTTGGGGGCATAATATATCGAGACGCTAGGAATTGAACAACGGAAGCTCTCAAGAAATTTGAATGGTCATAACTTTTCACACAGATATCCGATTCGGGGACATAATATATCGAGACGCTCGAAATTGAACAACGGAAGCTGTCCAAAAATTCGAATGGTCATAACTTTTCACACAGAAGAACGATTTGAGGACATAATATATCGAGACACTCGAAATTGAACAACGGAAGCTCTCGACAAATTCGAATGGTCATAACATTTTACTCCGATTTCTGATTCGAGGACATAACTCATCTAGACGCTCGAAATTGAACAACGGAAGCTCTCAAGAAATTTGAATGGTCATAACTTTTCACACAGATACCGATTCGGGGACATAAAATATCGAGACGCTCGAAATTGAACAACGGAAGCTCTCGAGAAATTCGAATGGTCATAAAATTTCACTCGGATGTCCGATTCGGGGACATAATATATCGAGACGCTCAAAATTGAACAACGGAAGCTCTCGACAAATTCGAATGGTCATAACTTTTCACACGGATGTCCGATTCGGTGACATAACTCATCTAGACGCTCGAAATTGAACAACGGAAGCTCTCGACATATTCGAATGGTCATAACATTTCTCTCGCATGTCTGATTCGGGGACAAAATATATCGAGACGCTAGAAATTGAACAACGGAAGCTCTAGAGAAATTTGAATGGTCATAACTTTTCACACAGATGTCCGATTCGGGGACATAATATATCGAGACGCTCGAAATTGAACAACGGAAGTTGTCCAGAAATTCGAATGGTCATAACTTTTCACACAGAAGACCGATTGGAGGACATAATATATCGAGACACTCGAAATTGAACAACGGAAGCTCTTGACAAATTCGAATGGTCATAACATTTTACTCCGATTTCCAATTCGGTGACATAACTCATCTAGACGCTCCAAATTGAACAACGGAAGCTCTCGATAAATTCAAATGGTCATAACATTTCACTCGGATGTCTGATTCGGGGACATAATATATCGAGACGCTAGAAATTGAACAACGGAAGCTCTCGTGAAATTTGAATGGTCATAACTTTTCACACAGATGTCCGATTCGGGGACATAATATATCGAGACGCTCGAAGCTGAACAACGGAAGATGTCCAGAAATTTGAATGGTCATAACTTTTCACATAGAAGACCGATTCGGGGACATTAAATATCGAGACGCTCCAAATTGCACAACGGAACCTCTCGAGAAATTCGAATGGTCATATCTCTTCACACAGATGTCCAATTCAGGGACATAATATATCGAGAAGTTTTAAATTGAACAACGGAAGCTCTTTACAAATTCAAATGGTCATAACATTTCACTCGGATGTCTGATTCGGGGACAAAATATATCGAGACGCTAGAAATTGAACAACGGAAGCTCTCGGGAAATTTGAATGGTCATAACTTTTCACACAGATGTCCGATTCGGGGACATAATATATCGAGACGCTCGAAATTGAACAACGGAATCTCTCGACAAATTCGAATGGTCATAACTTTTCACACAGATGTCTGATTTGAGGACATAATATATCGAGACGCTCGAAATTGAACAACGGAAGCTCTCGAGAAACTCGAATGGTCATAAAATTTCACTCGGATGTCCGATTTGGGGACATAACATATCGAGACGCTCGAAATTGAACAACGGAAGAACTCGAGAAATTCGAATGGTCATAACTTTTCACACGGATATGCCATTCGCGGACATAACTCATCTAGACTCTCGAAATTGAACAACGGAAGCTCTCGACAAATTCGAATGCTCATAACTTTTTACACGGATGTCTGATTCGGTGACATAACTCATCTAGACGCTCGAAATTGAACAACGGAAGCTCTCGAAAATTCGAATAATCATAACATTTCACTCGGATGTCTGATTCGGGGACATAATATATCGAGACGCTAGAAATTGAACAACGGAAGCTCTCGAGAAATTTGAATGGTCATAACTTTTCACAAAGATGTCCGATTCGGGGACATAATATATCGAGACGCTCGAATTGAACAATGGAAGCTGTCCAGAAATTCGATTGGTCATAACTTTTCTCACAGAAGACCGATTCGGGGACATAATATATCGAAAGGCTCGAAATTGAACAACGAATGCTCTCGACAAATTCGAATGGTCATAACATTTCACTCCGATGTCTGATTCGAGGACATAAACTATCGAGACGCTCAAAATTGAACAACGAAAGCACTCGAGATATTCGAATGGTCATAACTTTTCACAGGATGTCCGATTCGCGGACATAACTCATCTAGACGCTCGAAATTGAACAACGGAAGCTCTCGAGAAATTCGAATGGTCATAAAATTTCACTCGGATGTCCGATTCGGGTACATAATATTTCGAGACACTCAAAATTGAACAACGGAAGCTCTCGACAAATTCGAATGGTCATAACTTTTCACACGGATGTCCGATTCAGTGACATAACTCATCTAGACGCTCGAAATTGAACAACGGAAGCTCTCGACAAATTCGAATGGTCATAACATTTCTCTCGGATGTCTGATTCAGGGACATAATATATCAAAACGCTAGGAATTGAACAACGAAAGCTCTCAAGAAATTTGAATGGTCATAACTTTTCACACAGATATCCGATTAGGGGACATAATATATCGAGACGCTCGAAATTGAACAACGGAAGCTGTCCAGAAATTCGAATGGTCATAACTTTTCACACAGAAGACCGATTCTAGGACATAATATATCGAGACACTCGAAATTGAACAACGGAAGCTCTCGACAAATTCGAATGGTGATAACATTTTACTCCGATTTCTGATTCGAGGACATAACTCATCTAGACGCTCGAAATTGAACAACGGAAGCTCTCGAGAAATTCGAATGGTCATAACATTTCTCTCGGATGTCAGATTCGGGGACATAATATATCGAGACGCTAGGAATTGAACAATAGATGCTCTCGAGAAATTTAAATGGTCATAACATTTCACACAGATATCCGATTCGGGGACCTAATATATCGAGACGCTCGAAATTGAACAACGGAAGCTGTCCAGAAATTCGAATAGTCATAACTTTTCACACAGAACACCGATTCGAGGACATAATATAGCGAGACACTCAAAATTGAACAACGGAAGCTCTCGACAAATTCGAATGGTCATAACATTTCACTCCGATGTCTGATTCGAGGGCATAACTCATCTAGACCCTCGAAATTCAACAACGGAAGCTCTCGTGAAATTTGAATGGTCATAAAATTTCACTCGGATGTCCGATTCGGGGACATAATATATCGACATGCTCGAAATTGAGCAACGGAAGCACTCGAGAAATTCAAATGGTCACAACATTTCACTCGGATGTCTGATTCGGGGACAAAATATATCGAGACGCTAGAAATTGAACAACGGAAGCTCTCAAGAAATTTGAATGGTGATAACTTTTCACACAGATGTCCGATTCGGGGACATAATATATCGAGACGCTTGAAATTGAACAACGGAAGCTGTCCAGAAATTCGAATGGTCCTAACTTTTCACACAGAAAACCGATTCGGGGACATATTATATCTAGACGCTCGAAATTGAACAACGGAAGCTCTCGAGAAACTCGAATGATCATATCTCTTCACACAGATGTCCGATTCGGGGACATAATATATCGTGATGTTCGAAATTGAACAACGGAAGCTCTCCACAAATTCGAATGGTCATAACATTTCACTCGGATGTCTGATTCGAGGACATAATATATCGACACGCTCGAAATTAAACAACGGAAGCACTCGGGAAATTCGAATGGTCATAACTTTTCATAGGATGTCCGATTCTGGGACACAATATATCGAGACGCTCGAAATTGAATAACGGAAGATGTCTAGGAATTCGAATGGTCATAACTTTTCACACAGAAGACCGATTCGGGGACATAGTATATCGAGACGTTCGAAATTGAGCAATGGAAGCTCTCCACAAATTCGAATGGTCATAACTTTTCACACAGATGTCCGATTCGGTGACATAACTCATCTAGACGCTCGAAATTGAACAACGGAAGCTCTCGACAAATTCGAATGGTCATAAAATTTCACTTGGATGTCCGATTCGGGGACATTATATATCGAGACGCTCGAAATTGAACAACGGAAGCTCTCGACAAATTCGAATGGTCATAACATTCGAATGCTCATAACATTTCACTCCGATGTCTGATTCGAGGACATAACTCATCTAGACCCTCGAAATTCAACAACGGAAGCTCTCGAGAAATTTGAATGGTCATAAAATTTCAATCGGATGTCCGATTCGAGGACATAATATATCGACACGCTCGAAATTGAGCAACAGAAGCTGTCAACAAATTCGAATAGTCATAGCTTTTCACACAGATGTCTGATTCGATGACATAACTCATCTAGACCCTCGAAATTGAACAACGGAAGCCCTCGATAAATTTGAATGGTCATAACATTTCACTTGGATGTCCGATTCGGGGACATAATATATCGAGACGCTCGAAATTGAACAACGGAAGCACTCGAGAAATTTGAATGGTCATAACGTTTCACACAGAAATCCGATTCGGGGACATAATATATCGAGACGCTCGAAATTGATTAACGGAAGCTGTCCAGAAATTCGAATGGTCATAACTTTTGACACAGAAGACCGATTCGAGGACATAATATAGCGAGACACTCGAAATTGAACAACGGAAGCTCTCGATAAATTTGAATGGTCATAACATTTCACTTGGATGTCCGATTCGGGGACATAATATATCGAGACGCTAGAAATTGAACAACGGAAGCACTCGAGAAATTTGAATGGTCATAACTTTTCACACGGATGTCCGATTCGGGACATAAATATCGACACGCTCGAAATTGAACAACGGATGCTCTCAACAAATTCGAATAGTCATAACTTTTCACACAGATGTCTGATTCGATGACATAACTCATCTAGACGCTCGAAATTGAACAACGGAAGCTCTCGAGAAATTCGAATGGTCATAACATTTCTCTCGGATGTCTGATTCGGGGACATAATATATCGAGACGCTAGGAATTGAACAATAGATGCTCTCGAGAAATTTGAATGGTCATAACATTTCACACAGATATCCGATTCGGGGACCTAATATATCGAGACGCTCGAAATTGAACAACGGAAGCTGTCCAGAAATTCGAAAAGTCATAACTTTTCACACAGAAGACCGATTCGATGACATAATACAGCGAGACACTCAAAATTGAACAACGGAAGCTCTCGACAAATTCGAATGGTCATAACATTTCACTCCGATGTCTGATTCGAGGACATAACTCATCTAGACCCTCGAAATTCAACAACGGAAGCTCTCGAGAAATTTGAATGGTCATATAATTTCACTCGGATGTCCGATTCGGGGACATAATATATCGACACGCTCGAAATTGAGCAACGGAAGCTCTCAACAAATTCGAATAGTCATAGCTTTTCACACAGATGTGTGATTCGATGACATAACTCATCCAGACGCTCGAAATTGAACAATGGAAGCTCTCGATAAATTCGAATGGTCATAACATTTCTCTCGGATGACTGATTCGGGGACATAATATATCGAGACGCTAGGAATTGAACAATAGAAGCTCTCGAGAAATTTGAATGGTCATAACATTTCACACAGATATCCGATTCGGGGACCTAATATATCGAGACGCTCGAAATTGAACAACAGAAGCTGTCCAGAAATTCGAAAAGTCATAACTTTTCACACAGAAGACCGATTCGATGACATAATACAGCGAGACACTCAAAATTGAACAACGGAAGCTCTCGACAAATTCGAATGGTCATAACATTTCACTCCGATGTCTGATTCGAGGACATAACTCATCTAGACCCTCGAAATTCAACAACGGAAGCTCTCGAGAAATTTGAATGGTCATATAATTTCACTCGGATGTCCGATTCGGGGACATAATATATCGACACGCTCGAAATTGAGCAACGGAAGCTCTCAAATAATTCGAATAGTCATAGCTTTTCACACAGATGTGTGATTCGATGACATAACTCATCCAGACGCTCGAAATTGAACAACGGAAGCTCTCGATAAATTCGAATGGCCATAACATTTCACTCGGATGTCTGATTTCGGGACAAAATATATCGAGACGCTAGAAATTGAACAACAGAAGCTCTCAAGAAATTTGAATGGTGATAACTTTTCACACAGATGTCCGATTCGGGGACATAATATATCGAGACGCTTGAAATTGAACAACGGAAGCTGTCCAGAAATTCGAATGGTCCTAACTTTTGACACAGAAAACCGATTCAGGGACATATTATATCTAGACGCTCGAAATTGAACAACGGAAGCTCTCGAGACACTCGAATGATCATATCTCTTCACACTGATGTCCGATTCGGGGACATAATATATCGTGATGTTCGAAATTGAACAACGGAAGCTCTCCACAAATTCGAATGGTCATAACATTTCACTCGGATGTCTGATTCGAGGACATAATATATCGAGACGCTCGAAATTGAACAACGGAAGCACTCGGGAATTTCGAATGCTCATAACTTTTCATAGGATGTCCGATTCGGGGACATAATATATCGAGACGCTCGAAATTGAATAACGGAAGATGTCCAGAAATTCAAATGGTCATAACTTTTCACACAGAAGACCGATTCGGGGACATAGTATATCGAGACGTTCGAAATTGAGCAATGGAAGCTCTCCACAAATTCCAATATTCATAACTTTTCACACAGATTTCCGATTCGGTGACATAACTCATCTAGACGCTCGAAATTGAACAACGGAAGCTCTCGATAAATTCGAATGGTTATAACATTTCACTCGGATGTCTGATTCGGGGACATAATATATCGAGACGCTAGAAATTGAACAACGGAACCTCTCAACAAATTTGAATGGTCATAACTTTTCTCACAGATGTCCGATTCGGGGACATAATATATCGAGACGCTCGAAATTGAAGAACGGAAGATGTCCAAAAATTCGAATGGTCATAACTTTTCACACAGAAGACCGATTCGAGGACATAATATAGCGAGACGCTCGAAATTGAACAACGGAACCTCTCGAGAAATTCGAATGGTCATATCTCTTCACACAGATGTCCAATTCGGGGACATAATTTATCGAGAAGTTCAAAATTGAACAACGGATGTCCGATTCGGGGACATAATATATCGACACGCTCGAAATTGAGCAACGGAAGCTCTCAAATAATTCGAATAGTCATAGCTTTTCACACAGATGTGTGATTCGATGACATAACTCATCCAGACGCTCGAAATTGAACAACGGAAGCTCTCGATCAATTCGAATGGCCATAACATTTCACTCGGATGTCTGATTCAGCGACAAAATATATCGAGACGCTAGAAATTGAGCAACGGAAGCTCTCGAGAAATTTGAATGGTCATAACTTTTCACACAGATGTCCGATTCGGGGACATAATATATCGAGACGCTCGAAATTGAACAACGGAAGCTCTCGACAAATTTGAATGGTCATAACTTTTCACACGGATGTCCAATTCGGTGACATAACTCATCTAGACGCTCGAAATTGAACAACGGAAGCTCTCGAGAAATTCGAATGGTCATAACATTTCTCTCGGATGTCTGATTCGGGGACATAATATATCGAGACGCTAGGAATTGAACAACAGAAGCTCTCGAGAAATTTGAATGGTCATAACGTTTCACACAGATATCCGATTCGGGGACATAATATATCGAGACGCTCGAAATTGATTAACGGAAGCTGTCCAGAAATTCGAATGGTCATAACTTTTGACACAGAAGACCGATTCGAGGACATAATATAGCGAGACACTCGAAATTGAACAACGGAAGCTCTCGACAAATTCGGATGGTCATAACATTTCACTCCGATGTCTGATTCGAGGACATAACTCATCTAGACCCTCGAAATTCAACAACGGAAGCTCTCGAGAAATTTGAATGGTCATAAAATTTCACTCGGATGTCCGATTCGGGGACATAATATATCGACACGCTCGAAATTGAGCAACGGAAGCTGTCAACAAATTCGAATAGTCATAGCTTTTCACACAGATGTCTGATTCGATGACATAACTCATCTAGACGCTCGAAATTGAACAACGGAAGCTCTCGATAAATTTGAATGGTCATAACATTTCACTTGGATGTCCGATTCGGGGACATAATATATCGAGACGATCGAAATTGAACAACAGAAGCACTCGAGAAATTTGAATGGTCATAACTTTTCACACGGATGTCAGATTGTCGGACATAACTCATCTAGACGCTCGCAATTGAACAACAGATGCTCTCGACAAATTCGAATGGTCATAACTTTTCACACGGATGTCCGATTCTGTGACATAACTCATCCAGACGCTCGAAATTGAACAACGGAAGATCTCGAGAAATTCGAATGGTCATAACATTTCTCTCGGATGTCCGATTCGGGGACATAGTATATCGAGACGCTCGAAATTGAACAACGCAAGCTCTCGAGAAATTCGAATGGTCATAACATTTCTCTCGGATTTCTGATTCGGGGACATAATATATCGAGACGGTAGGAATTGAACAACAGAAGCTCTCGAGAAATTTGAATGGTCATAACGTTTCACACAGATATCCGATTCGGGGAAATAATATATCGAGACGCTCGAAATTGATTAATGGAAGCTGTCCAGAAATTCGAATGGTCATAACTTTTGACACAGAAGACCGATTCGAGGACATAATATAGCGAGACACTCGAAATTGAACAACGGAAGCTCTCGACAAATTCGGATGGTCATAACATTTCACTCGGATGTTTGATTCGGGGACATAACTCATCTAGACGTTCGAAATTGAACAACGGAAGCTATCGAGAAATTCGAATGGTCATAACATTTCACTCGGATGTTCGATTCAGGGATATAATATATCGAGACGCTCGAAATTGAACAACGGAAGCTCTTGAGAAATTCGAATGGTCATAACTTTTCACACGGATGTCCGATTTGGGAAAATAATTTTTCGAGATGCTCCAAATTGAACAACGGAAGCTCTCGACAAATTCGAATGGTCATAACTTTTCACACAGATGTCTGATTCGGGGACATAACAAATCTAGACGCTCGAAATTGAACAATGGAAGCTCTCGAGAAATTCGAATGGTCATAACTTTTCACACGGATGTCCGATTTTGTAAAATAATTTATCGAGATGCTACAAATTGAACAACGGAAGCTCTCGAAAAATTCGAATGGTCATAAATTTTCACACAGATGTCCGATTCGGGGACATAACAAATCTAGACGCTCGAAATTGAACAACGGAAGCTCTCGAGAAATTCGAATGGTCATAACTTTTCACTCGGATGTCGGATTTAGGGACATAACTCATCTAAACGCTCGAAATTGAACAACGGAAACTCTTGAGAAATTCGAATGGTCATAACATTTCACTTGGATGTTCGATTCGGGGACATAACTCATCTAGACGCTCGAAATTGAACAACAGAAGCTATCGAGAAATTCGAATGGTCATAACATTTCACTTAGATGTTCGATTTGGGGACATAATATATCAAGACACTCAAAATTGTACAACGGAAGCTCTCGAGAAATTCGAATTGTCATAACTTTTCACACGGATGTCCGATTTGGGATAATAATTTATCGAGATGCTCCAAATTGAACAACGGAAGCTCTCGACAAATTCGAATGGTCATAACTTTTCACACAGATGTCCGATTCGGGGACATAACAAATCTAGAAGCTCGAAATTGAACAACGGAAGCTCTCGAGAAATTCGAATGGTCATTACATTTGACTCAGATGTTTGATTCAGGGATATAATATATCGAGACGCTCGAAATTGAACAACCGAAGCTCTCGAGAAATTCGAATGGTCATAACTTTTCACACGGATGTCCGATTTGGGAAAATAATTTTTCAAGATGCTCCAAATTGAACTACGGAAGCTCTCGACAAATTCGAATGGTCATAACTTTTCACACAGATGTCCGATTCGGGGACATAACAAATCTAGACGCTCAAAATTTAACAACGGAAGCTCTCGAGAAATTCGAATGGTCAAAACTTTTCACTCGGATGTCCGATTCGGGGACATAACTCATCTAGACGCTCGAAATTGAACAACGGAAGCTATCGAGAAATTCGAATGGTCATAACATTTCACTTAGATGTTCCATTCGAGGACATAATATATCGAGACGCTTGAAATTGAACAACAGAAGCTCTCGAGAAATTCGAATAGTCATAACTTTTCACACGGATGTCCGATTCGGGAAAATAATTTATCGACATGCTCCAAATTGAACAACGGTAGCTCTCGACAAATTCGAATGGTCATAACTTTTCACACAGATGTCCGATTCGGGGACATAACAAATCTAGACACTCGAAATTGAACAACTGAAGCTCTCGAGAAATTCGAATGGTCATAACTTTTCACACGAATGTCCGATTTGGGAAAATAATTTATCGACATGCTCCAAATTGAACAACGGTAGCTCTCGACAAATTCGAATGGTCATAACTTTTCACTCGGATGTCCGATTCGGGGACATAACTCATCTAGACGCTCGAAATTGAACATCGGAAGCTGTCCAGAAATTTGAATGGTCATAACGTTTCACAAAGAAGACCGATTCGGGGACATAATATATCGAGACGCTCAAAATTGAACAACGGAAGCTGTCGAGAAATTCGAATGGTCATAACTGTTCACACAGATGTCCGATTCGGGGACATAACATATCGACAAGCTCAAAATTGAACATCGGAAGCTCTCGAGAAATTCGAATGGTCATAACTTTTAACAGGGATGTCCGATTCGGGGACATTACAAATCTAGACGCTCGAAATTGAACAACGGAAGCTCTCGAGAAATTCGAATGGTCATAACATTTCACTCGGATGTTTAATTCGGGGACATAATATATCGAGACGCTCAAAATTGAACAATGGAAGCTCTCGACAACTTCGACTTGTCATAACTTTTAACACGGAAGTTCGATTCGGGGACATAACTCATCTAGACGTTCGAAATTGAACAACGGAAGCTCTCGAGAAATTCGAATGGTCATAACTTTTCACTCGGATGTCCGATTCGGGGACATAACTCATCTAGACACTCGAAATTGAACAACGGAAGCTCTAGAGAAATTCGAATGGTCATAACATTTCACTCGGATGTTTGATTCCGGGACATAATATATCGAGATGCTCGAAATTAAACAACGGAAGCTCTCGACAAATTTGACTTGTCATAACTTTTCACATGGAAGTCCGATTCGGGGACATAACTCATCTAGACGCTCGAAATTGCACAACGGAAGCTCTCGTGAAATTTGAATGGTCATAACTTTTCACACGGATGTCCGATTTGGGAAAATTATATATCGGGATGCTCGAAATTTAACAACGGAAGCTCTCGAGAAATTCGAATGGTCATAACTTTTCACACAGATGTCGGATTTGGGAACATAACTCATCTAAACGCTCGAAATTGAACAACGGAAACTCTCGAGAAATTCGAATGGTCATAACATTTCACTCGGATGTTCGATTCGGGGACATAACTCATCTAGACGCTCGAAATTGAACAATGGAAGCTATCGAGAAATTTGAATGGTCATAACATTTCACTTAGATGTTCGATTCGAGGACATAATATATCGAGACGCTCGAAATAGAACAACGGAAACTCTCGAGAAATTCAAATTGTCATAACTTTTCACACGGATGTCCGATTTGGGAAAATAATTTATCGAGATGCTCCAAATTGAACAACGGAAGCTCTCTACAAATTCGAATGGTCATAAATTTTCACACAGATGTTCGATTCGGGGACATAACAAATCTAGACGCTCGAAATTAAACAACGGAAGCTCTCGAGAAATTCGAATGGTCATAACTTTTCACTCGGATGTCCGATTCGGGGACACAACTCATCTAGACGCTCGAAATTGAACAACGGAAACTCTCAGGAAATT
This sequence comes from Glycine soja, assembly GCF_004193775.1. Lineage (NCBI taxonomy): Eukaryota > Viridiplantae > Streptophyta > Magnoliopsida > Fabales > Fabaceae > Glycine > Glycine soja. The sequence goes on from NW_021143998.1 coordinate 22,043, forward strand.
CGAATGGTCATAACATTTCACTTAGATGTTCCATTCGGGGACATAATATATCGAGACGCTCGAAATTGAACAACGGAAGCTCTTCAGAAATTCGAATGGTCATAACTTTTTACACGGATGTTCGATTCGGGGACATAACTCATCTACACGCTCGAATTGAACAACGGAAGCTATCGAGAAATTCGAATGGTCATAACATTTCACTCAGATGTTCGATTCGGGAAAATAATTTTTCGAGATGCTCCAAATTGAAAAACGGAAGTTTCGACAAATTCGAATGGTCATAACTTTTCACACAGATATCCGATTCGGGGACATAACAAATCTAAACGCTCGAAATTGAACAATGGAAGCTCTCGAGACATTCGAATGGTCATAACGTTTCACACGGATGTCCGAATTTGGGACATAACATTTCGAGATGCTGGAAATTGAACAACGGAAGCTCAAGAGAAATTCGAATGGTCATAACATTTTACTCGGATGTTCGGTTCGGGGACATAATATATCGAGACGCTCAAAATTTAACAATGGAAGCTCTCGACAAATTTGACTTGTCATAACTTTCCACAAGGAAGTTCGATTCGGGGACAAAACAAATCTAGACGCTCGAAATTAAACAACGGAAGCTCTCGAGAAATTCGAATGGTCATAACTTTTCACTCAGATGTCCGATTCGGGACACAACTCATCTAGACGCTCGATATTGAACAACGGAAACTCTCAAGAAATTCGAATGGTCATAACATTTCACTTAGATGTTCTATTCGGGGACATAATATATCGAGACGCTCGAATTGAACAACGGAAGCTCTCGAGAAATTCGAATGGTCATAACTTTTCACACGGATGTTCGATTCGGGGACATAACTCATCTACACGCTCGAATTGAACAACGGAAGCTCTCGGGAAATTTGAATGGTCATAACTTTTCACACGGATGTCCGGTTTGGGAAAATTATATATCGGGATGCTCGAAATTGAACAACGGAAGCTCTCGAGATATTCGAATGGTCATAACTTTTCACACGGATGTCCGATTTGGGATAATAATTTATCGAGATGCTCCAAATTAAACAACGGAAGCTCTCGACAAATTAGATTGGTCATAACTTTTCACACAGATGTCCGATTCGGGGACATAACAAATCTAGACGCTCGAAATTGAACAACGGAAGCTCTCGAGAAATTCGAATGGTCATAACATTTGACTCAGATGTTCGATTCCGGGATATAATATATCGAGACGATCGAAATTGAACAACGGAAGCTCTCGAGAAATTCGAATAGTCATAACTTTTCACACGGATGTCCGATTTGGGAAAATAATTTTTCGACATGCTCCAAATTGAACTACGGAAGCTCTCGACAAATTCGAATGGTCATAACTTTTCACACAGATGTCCGATTCGGGGACATAACAAATTTAGACGCTCAAAATTGAACAACGGAAGCTCTCGAGAAATTCGAATGGTCATAACTTTTCACTCGGATGTCCGATTCGGGGACATAACTCATCTAGACGCTCGAAATTGAACAACGGAAGCTATCGAGAAATTCGAATGGTCATAACATTTCACTTAGATGTTCCATTCGATGACATAATATATCGAGACGCTCGAAATTGAACAACGGAAGCTCTCGAGAAATTCGAATGGTCATAACTTTTCACACGGATGTCCGATTTGGGAAAATAATTTATCGAGATGCTCCAAATTGAACAAAGGAAGCACTCGACAAATTCGAATGGTCATAACTTTTCACACAGATGTCCGATTCGGGGACATAACAAATCTAGACGCTCGAAATTGAACAACGGAAGCTCTCGAGAAATTCGAATGGTCATAACTTTTCACACGGATGTCCGATTTGGGAAAATAATTTTTTGAGATGCTCCAAATTGAACAACGGAAGCTTTCGAAAAATTCGAATGGTCATAACTTTTCACACAGATGTCTGATCGGGGACATAACAAATCTAGACGCTCGAAATTGAACAACGGAAGCTCTCGAGAAATTCGAATGGTCATAACTTTTCACTCGGATGTCCGATTCGGGGACATATTTCATCTAGACGCTCGTGATTGAACAACGGAAGCTCTCGAGAAATTTGAATTGTCATAACATTTCACTCGGATGTTTGATTCGGGGACATAACTCATCTAGATGCTCGAAATTGAACAACGGAAGCTCTCGAGAAATTCGAATGGTCATAACATTTCACTCGGATGTTTGATTCGGGGACATAATATATCTTGATGCTCGAAATTGAAGAACGGAAGCTCTCGACAAATTTGACTTGTCATAACTTTTCACACGGAAGTCCGATTCGAGGACATAACTCATCTACACGCTCAAAATTGAACAACGGAAGCTCTCGAGACATTCGAATGGTCATAACTTTTCACACGGATGTCCGATTTGGGAAAATAATATATCGGGATGCTTGAAATTGAACAACGGAAGCTCTCGAGAAATTCGAATGGTCATAACTTTTCGCCCGGATGTTTGATTCGGGGACATAACTCATCTAGATGCTCGAAATTGAACAACGGAAGCTCTCGAGAAATTCGAATGGTCATAACATTTCACTCAGATGTTGGATTCGGGGATATAATATATCGAGACGCTCGAAATTGAACAACGGAAGCTCTCGAGAAATTCGAATGGTCATAACATTTCACTCAGATGTTCGATTCGGGGATATAATATATCGAGACGCTCGAAATTGAACAACGGAAGCTCTCGAGAAATTCGAATGGTCATAATTTTTCACACAGATGTCCGATTTGGGGACATAACAAATCTAGACGCTCGAAATTGAACAACGGAAGCTCTCGAGAAATTCAAATGGTCATAACTTTTCACTCGGATTTCCAATTCGGGGACATATTTCATCTAGACGCTCGTAATTGAACAACGGAAGCTCTCGAGAAATTCAAATGGTCATAACATTTCACTCAGATGTTCGATTCGGGGATATAATATATCGAGACGCTCGAAATTGAACAACGGAAGCTCTCGAGAAATTCAAAGGGTCATAACTTTTCACTCGGATTTCCAATTCGGGGACATATTTCATCTAGACGCTCGTAATTGAACAACGGAAGCTCTCGAGAAATTCGAATGGTCATAACATTTCACTCAGATGTTCGATTCGGGGACATAACTCATCTAGACGCCCGAAATTGAACAACGGAAGCTCTCGAGAAATTCGAATGGTCATAACTTTTCACACGGATGTTCGATTTGGGAAAATAATTTTTTGAGATGCTCCAAATTGAACAACGGAAGCTCTCGACAAATTCGAATGGTCATAACTTTTCACACAGATGTCTGATCGGGGACTTAACAAATCTAGACGCTCGAAATTGAACAACGGAAGCTCTCGAGAAATTCGAATGGTCATAACTTTTCACTCGGATGTCCGATTCGGGGACATATTTCATCTAGACGCTCGTGATTGAACAACGGAAGCTCTCGAGAAATTCGAATTGTCATAACATTTCACTCGGATGTTCGATTCGGGGACATAATATATCTTGATGCTCGAAATTGAACAACGGAAGCTCTCGACAAATTTGACTTGTCATAACTTTTCACACGGAAGTCCGATTCGAGGACATAACTCATCTAGACGCTCAAAATTGAACAACGGAAGCTCTCGAGACATTCGAATGGTCATAACTTTTCACACGGATGTCCGATTTGGGAAAATAATTTATCGAGATGCTCCAAATTGAACAAAGGAAGCACTCGACAAATTCGAATGGTCATAACTTTTCACACAGATGTCCGATTCGGGGACATAACAAATCTAGACGCTCGAAATTGAACTACGGAAGTTCTCGAGAAATTCGAATGGTCATAACTTTTCACACGGATGTTCGATTTGGGAAAATAATTTTTTGAGATGCTCCAAATTGAACAACGGAAGCTCTCGACAAATTCGAATGGTCATAACTTTTCACACAGATGTCTGATCGGGGACTTAACAAATCTAGACGCTCGAAATTGAACAACGGAAGCTCTCGAGAAATTCGAATGGTCATAACTTTTCACTCGGATGTCCGATTCGGGGACATATTTCATCTAGACGCTCGTAATTGAACAACGGAAGCTCTCGAGAAATTCGAATTGTCATAACATTTCACTCGGATGTTCGATTCGGGGACATAATATATCTTGATGCTCGAAATTGAACAACGGAAGCTCTCGACAAATTTGACTTGTCATAACTTTTCACACGGAAGTCCGATTCGAGGACATAACTCATCTAGACGCTCAAAATTGAACAACGGAAGCTCTCGAGACATTCGAATGGTCATAACTTTTCACACGGATGTCCGATTTGGGAAAATAATATATCGGGATGCTCGAAATTGAACAACGGAAGCTCTCGAGAAATTCGAATGGTCATAACTTTTCGCACGGATGTTTGATTCGGGGACATAACTCATCTAGACGCTCGAAATTGAACAACGGAAGCTCTCGAGAAATTCGAATGGTCATAACATTTCACTCAGATGTTGGATTCGGGGATATAATATATCGAGACGCTCGAAATTGAACAACGGAAGCTCTCGAGAAATTCGAATGGTCATAACATTTCACTCAGATGTTCGATTCGGGGATATAATATATCGAGATGCTCGAAATTGAACAACGGAAGCTCTCGAGAAATTCGAATGGTCATAACTTTTCACACAGATGTCCGATTCGGGAACATAATATATCGAGACACTCAAAATTGAAAAACAGAAGGTGTAGAGAAATTCGAATGATCATAAATCTTCACACAGATGTCCGATTCAGGGACATAATATATCGAGAAGCTCGAAATAAAATAACGGAAGCTCTCGACAAATTCGAATGGTCATAACTTTTCACACGGATGTCCGATTTGGGAAAATAATTTATCGAGAAGCTCCAAATTGAACAATGGAAGCTCTCGACAAATTCGAATGGTCATAACTTGATGCAATCCTACTCCGCAAGGGCATTGGATAGAAAACCTCCAAGTAGATTGGGCCAGAGATGCAAGAGAAGGCCCTAGGGTTCTTATGAGCCTTAGGGTAGATTTCGGGCCCATGGGCTAAGTACGAGCCCGCTTATATTTGTAAATATTAGATTAAGGTTTCATTATTTTTGGGCCTTGTATTTAGGGCTCCATAATGTAGGTAGGGTACCCTAGAAATATAGGATTTTTCAGCCCTTGTATTTTAGGGCACCTAGACTAGTTTTTGTATTAAGGGTAGTTTTGTAATTTCACATGCACTAAGTGGATATTTGATGTGTGTGGTTGGAAATAAATTTAATTGAATTGGTAGAAGCCCAATCCAATTAAATTTTAGAGGGGGAGGTGAGCATTTGCTTACTACACCCCATTGCCACATCATATAGTCACACTTTGTGCATGTCCTTCATGCTTTTCATGCCTCATGACACCTAAGCACACTTAGTGGAGAATCTTGGAATTGATCTTGGATTAGTGGGTTGAACCATAACTAAAATTCACTAATCATAATTAGTGAAATTTTGGCTCCAAAGTTTGGCTCCACAAATTCAATTTCAAATTCAAGTGAAATTTGAATTTCCCTCCAATTTTGTGTGACACTTAGGCTATAAATAGAGGTCATGTGTGTGCATTTTTTTGAACTTTGATGATTTGAATATTAAACTTCAGATTTCAAAGCTCATTTAGAGCACAAAATTTCGTGCTCTTCTCTCCCTCTCCCTTCATTCATCTCCTTCTTCCTCCAAGCTCTTATCCATGGCCTCCTATGGTGGTGAGCTTCTTCTAGACTCATCTTCTCCTTGAAGTGGCGTCTCCTCTCTCTTTCCCTTTCTCCATTCCGCTGCCATTCATCTTCCAAGAAGCAAAGGAATCCATTGATGAAGAAGATCCTAGGCCTACAAGCTCCAATGGAGCTTGCATCAAAATTGAAAAACAGAAGGTGTAGAGAAATTCGAATGATCATAAATCTTCACACAGATGTCCGATTCAGGGACATAATATATCGAGAAGCTCGAAATAAAATAACGGAAGCTCTCGACAAATTCGAATGGTCATAACTTTTCACACGGATGTCCGATTTGGGAAAATAATTTATCGAGACGCTCCAAATTGAACAACGGAAGCTCTCGACAAATTCGAATGGTCATAACTTTTCACACGGATTTCCGAATTTGGGACATAATATATCGACATACTTGAAATTGAACAACGGAAGCTCTCGAGAAATTCGAATGGTCATAACCTTTCACACGGATGTCCGATTCGAAGACATAACTCATCTAGAAGCTCGAAATTGAACAACGGAAGCTCTCTAGAAATTCGAATGGTCATAACATTTCACTCGGATGTTCGATTCGGGGACATAATATATCGAGATGCTTGAAATTGAACAACGGAAGCTCTCGACAAATTTGACTTGTCATAACTTTTAACACGGAAGTCCGATTCAAGGACATAACTCATCTAGACGCTAGAAATTGAACAATGGAAGCTCTCGAGAAATTCGAATGGTCAAAAATTTTCACACGGATGTCCTATTTGGGAAAATAATATATCGGGATGCTCGAAATTGAACAACAGAAGCTCTCGAGAAATTCGAATGGTCATAACTTTTCTCACGGATATCCGATTCGGGGACATAACTCATCTAGACGCTCGAAATTGAACAACGGAAGCTCTCGAGAAATTCAAATGGTCATAACTTTTCACTCGGATTTCCAATTCGGGGACATATTTCATCTAGACGCTCGTAATTGAACAACAGAAGCTGTCGAGAAATTCGAATGGTCATAACATTTCACTCAGATGTTCGATTCGGGGATATAATATATCGAGACGCTCGAAATTGAACAACGGAAGCTCTCGAGAAATTCGAATGGTCATAACTTTTCACACAGATGTCCGATTTGGGGACATAACAAATCTAGACGCTCGAAATTGAACAACGGAAGCTCTCGAGAAATTCAAATGGTCATAACTTTTCACTCGGATTTCCAATTCGGGGACATATTTCATCTAGACGCTCGTAATTGAACAACGGAAGCTCTCGAGAAATTCGAATGGTCATAACATTTCACTCAGATGTTGGATTCGGGGATATAATATATCGAGACGCTTGAAATTGAACAACGGAAGCTCTCGAGAAATTCGAATGGTCATAACATTTCACTCAGATGTTCGATTCGGGGATATAATATATCGAGACGCTCGAAATTGAACAACGGAAGCTCTCGAGAAATTCGAATGGTCATAACTTTTCACACGGATGTCCGATTTGGGAAAATAATTTATCGAGATGCTCCAAATTGAACAACGGAAGCTCTCGAGAAATTCGAATGGTCATAACATTTCACTCAGATGTTGGATTCGGGGATATAATATATCGAGACGCTTGAAATTGAACAACGGAAGCTGTCGAGAAATTCGAATGGTCATAACATTTCACTCAGATGTTCGATTCGGGGATATAATATATCGAGACGCTCGAAATTGAACAACGGAAGCTCTCGAGAAATTCGAATGGTCATAACTTTTCACACAGATGTCCGATTTGGGGACATAACAAATCTAGACGCTCGAAATTGAACAACGGAAGCTCTCGAGAAATTCAAATGGTCATAACTTTTCACTCGGATTTCCAATTCGGGGACATATTTCATCTAGACGCTCGTAATTGAACAACGGAAGCTCTCGAGAAATTCGAATGGTCATAACATTTCACTCAGATGTTCGATTCGGGGATATAATATATCGAGACGCTTGAAATTGAACAACGGAAGCTCTCGAGAAATTCGAATGGTCATAACATTTCACTCAGATGTTCGATTCGGGGATATAATATATCGAGACGCTCGAAATTGAACAACGGAAGCTCTCGAGAAATTCGAATGGTCATAACTTTTCACACGGATGTCCGATTTGGGAAAATAATTTATCGAGATGCTCCAAATTGAACAACGGAAGCTCTCGAGAAATTCGAATGGTCATAACATTTCACTCAGATGTTGGATTCGGGGATATAATATATCGAGACGCTTGAAATTGAACAACGGAAGCTCTCGAGAAATTCGAATGGTCATAACATTTCACTCAGATGTTCGATTCAGGGATATAATATATCGAGACGCTCGAAATTGAACAACGGAAGCTCTCGAGAAATTCGAATGGTCATAACTTTTCACACAGATGTCCGATTTGGGGACATAACAAATCTAGACGCTCGAAATTGAACAACGGAAGCTCTCGAGAAATTCAAATGGTCATAACTTTTCACTCGGATTTCCAATTCGGGGACATATTTCATCTAGACGCTCGTAATTGAACAACGGAAGCTCTCGAGAAATTCAAATGGTCATAACATTTCACTCAGATGTTCGATTCGGGGATATAATATATCGAGACACTCGAAATTGAACAACGGAAGCTCTCGAGAAATTCGAATGGTCATAACTTTTCACTCAGATGTCCGATTTGGGAAAATAATTTATCGAGATGCTCCAAATTGAACAACGGAAGCTCTCGAGAAATTCGAATGGTCATAACATTTCACTCAGATGTTGGATTCGGGGATATAATATATCGAGACGCACCAAATTGAACAACGGAAGCTCTCGAGAAATTCGAATGGTCATAACATTTCACTCAGATGTTCGATTCGGGGATATAATATATCGAGACGCTCGAAATTGAACAACGGAAGCTCTCGAGAAATTCGAATGGTCATAACATTTCACACAGATGTCCGATTTGGGGACATAACAAATCTAGACGCTCGAAATTGAACAACGGAAGCTCTCGAGAAATTCAAATGGTCATAACATTTCACTCAGATGTTCGATTCGGGGATATAATATATCGAGACGCTCGAAATTGAACAACGGAAGCTCTCGAGAAATTCGAATGGTCATAACTTTTCACTCAGATGTCCGATTTGGGAAAATAATTTATCGAGATGCTCCAAATTGAACAATGGAAGCTCTCGAGAAATTCGAATGGTCATAACATTTCACTCAGATGTTGGATTCGGGGATATAATATATCGAGACGCTTGAAATTGAACAACGGAAGCTCTCGAGAAATTCGAATGGTCATAACATTTCACTCAGATGTTCGATTCGGGGATATAATATATCGAGACGCTCGAAATTGAACAACGGAAGCTCTCGAGAAATTCGAATGGTCATAACTTTTCACACAGATGTCCGATTTGGGGACATAACAAATCTAGACGCTCGAAATTGAACAACGGAAGCTCTCGAGAAATTCGAATGGTCATAACTTTTCACACAGATGTCCGATTTGGGGACATAACAAATCTAGACGCTCGAAATTGAACAACGGAAGCTCTCGAGAAATTCAAATGGTCATAACTTTTCACTCGGATTTCCAATTCGGGGACATATTTCATCTAGACGCTCGTAATTGAACAACGGAAGCTCTCGAGAAATTCAAATGGTCATAACATTTCACTCAGATGATCGATTCGGGGATATAATATATCGAGACGCTCGAAATTGAACAACGAAAGCTCTCAAGAAATTCGAATGGTCATAACTTTTCACACATATGTCCGATTCGCGGACATAATATATCGAGACTCTCAAAATTGAACAACAGAAGGTGTAGAGAAATTCAAATTATCATAAATCTTCACACAGATGTCCGATTCAGGGACATAATATATCAAGAAGCTCGAAATTAAATAACGGAAGCTCTCGAGAAATTCGAATGGTCATAACATTTCACTCAGATGTTCGATTCGGGGATATAATATATCGAGACGCTCGAAATTGAACAACGGAAGCTCTCGAGATATTCGAATGGTCATAACATTTCACTCAGATGTTCGATTCGGGGATATAATATATCGAGACGCTCGAAATTAAACAACGGAAGCTCTCGAGAAATTCGAATGGTCATAACTTTTTACACAGATGTCCGATTTGGGGACATAACAAATCTAGACGCTCGAAATTGAACAACGGAAGCTCTCGAGAAATTCAAATGGTCATAACTTTTCACTCGGATTTCCAATTCGGGGACATATTTCATCTAGACACTCGTAATTGAACAACGGAAGCTCTCGAGAAATTCAAATGGTCATAACATTTCACTCAGATGTTCGATTCGGGGATATAATATATCGAGACGCTCGAAATTGAACAACGGAAGCTCTCGAGAAATTCGAATGGTCATAACTTTTCACTCAGATGTCCGATTTGGGAAAATAATTTATCGAGATGCTCCAAATTGAACAACGGAAGCTCTCGAGAAATTCGAATGGTCATAACATTTCACTCAGATGTTGGATTCGGGGATATAATATATCGAGACGCTTGAAATTGAACAACGGAAGCTCTCGAGAAATTCGAATGGTCATAACTTTTCACACATATGTCTGATTCGCGGACATAATATATCGAGACTCTCAAAATTGAACAACAGAAGGTGTAGAGAAATTCAAATTATCATAAATCTTCACACAGATGTCCGATTCAGGGACATAATATATCAAGAAGCTCGAAATTAAATAACGGAAGCTCTCGAGAAATTCGAATGGTCATAACATTTCACTCAGATGTTCGATTCGGGGATATAATATATCGAGACGCTCGAAATTGAACAAAGGAAGCTCTCGAGAAATTCGAATGGTCATAACATTTCACTCAAATGTTCGATTCGGGGATATAATATATCGAGACGCTCAAAATTAAACAACGGAAGCTCTCGAGAAATTCGAATGGTCATAACTTTTTACACAGATGTCCGATTTGGGGACATAACAAATCTAGACGCTCGAAATTGAACAACGGAAGCTCTCGAGAAATTCAAATGGTCATAACTTTTCACTCGGATTTCCAATTCGGGGACATATTTCATCTAGACGCTCGTAATTGAACAACGGAAGCTCTCGAGAAATTCAAATGGTCATAACATTTCACTCAAATGTTCGATTCGGGGATATAATATATCGAGACGCTCGAAATTGAACAACGGAAGCTCTCGAGAAATTCGAATGGTCATAACTTTTCACACGGATGTCCGATTTGGGAAAATAATTTATCGAGATGCTCCAAATTGAACAACGGAAGCTCTCGAGAAATTCGAATGGTCATAACATTTCACTCAGATGTTGGATTCGGGGATATAATATATCGAGACGCTTGAAATTGAACAACGGAAGCTCTCGAGAAATTCGAATGGTCATAACATTTCACTCAGATGTTCGATTCGGGGATATAATATATCGAGACGCTCGAAATTGAACAACGGAAGCCCTCGAGAAATTCGAATGGTCATAACTTTTCACACGGATGTCCGATTTGGGAAAATAATTTATCGAGATGCTCCAAATTGAACAACGGAAGCTCTCGAGAAATTCGAATGGTCATAACATTTCACTTAGATGTTGGATTCGGGGATATAATATATCGAGACGCTTGAAATTGAACAACGGAAGCTCTCGAGAAATTCGAATGGTCATAACATTTCACTCAGATGTTCGATTCGAGGATATAATATATCGAGACGCTCGAAATTGAACAACGGAAGCTCTCGAGAAATTCGAATGGTCATAACATTTCACTCAGATGTCCGATTTTGGGATATAATATATCGAGACGCTCGAAATTGAACAACGGAAGCTCTCGAGAAATTCAAATGGTCATAACTTTTCATTCGGATTTCCAATTCGGGGACATATTTCATCTAGACGCTCGTAATTGAACAACGGAAGCTCTCGAGAAATTCAAATGGTCATAACATTTCACTCAGATGTTCGATTCGGGGATATAATATATCGAGACGCTCGAAATTGAACAACGGAAGCTCTCGAGAAATTCGAATGGTCATAACTTTTCACTCAGATGTCCGATTTGGGAAAATAATTTATCGAGATGCTCCAAATTGAACAACGGAAGCTCTCGAGAAATTCGAATGGTCATAACATTTCACTCAGATGTTGGATTCAGGGATATAATATATCGAGACGCTCCAAATTGAACAACGGAAGCTCTCGAGAAATTCGAATGGTCATAACATTTCACTCACATGTTCGATTCGGGGATATAATATATCGAGACGCTCGAAATTGAACAACGGAAGCTCTCGAGAAATTCGAATGGTCATAACTTTTCACACAGATGTCCGATTTGGGGACATAACAAATCTAGCCGCTCGAAATTGAACAACGGAAGCTCTCGAGAAATTCAAATGGTCATAACTTTTCACTCGGATTTCCAATTCGGGGACATATTTCATCTAGACGCTCGTAATTGAACAACGGAAGCTCTCGAGAAATTCAAATGGTCATAACATTTCACTCAGATGTTCGATTCGGGGATATAATATATCGAGACGCTCGAAATTGAACAACGGAAGCTCTCGAGAAATTCGAATGGTCATAACTTTTCACTCAGATGTCCGATTTGGGAAAATAATTTATCGAGATGCTCCAAATTGAACAACGGAAGCTCTCGAGAAATTCGAATGGTCATAACATTTCACTCAGATGTTGGATTCGGGGATATAATATATCGAGACACTTGAAATTGAACAACGGAAGCTCTCGAGAAATTCGAATGGTCATAACATTTCACTCAGATGTTCGATTCGGGGATATAATATATCGAGACGCTCGAAATTGAACAACGGAAGCTCTCGAGAAATTCGAATGGTCATAACTTTTCACACAGATGTCCGATTTGGGGACATAACAAATCTAGACGCTCGAAATTGAACAACGGAAGCTCTCGAGAAATTCAAATGGTCATAACTTTTCACTCGGATTTCCAATTCGGGGACATATTTCATCTAGACGCTCGTAATTGAACAACGGAAGCTCTCGAGAAATTCGAATGGTCATAACATTTCACTCAGATGTTCGATTCGGGGATATAATATATCGAGACGCTCGAAATTGAACAACGGAAGCTCTCGAGAAATTCGAATGGTCATAACTTTTCACACAGATGTCCGATTCGGGGACATAATATATCGAGACTCTCAAAATTGAACAACAGAAGGTGTAGAGAAATTCAAATTATCATAAATCTTCACACAGATGTCCGATTCAGGGACATAATATATCAAGAAGCTCGAAATTAAATAACGGAAGCTCTCGAGAAATTCGAATGGTCATAACATTTCACTCAGATGTTCGATTCGGGGATATAATATATCGAGACGCTCGAAATTGAACAACGGAAGCTCTCGAGAAATTCGAATGGTCATAACTTTTCACACGGATGTCCGATTTGGGAAAATAATTTATCGAGATGCTCCAAATTGAACAACGGAAGCTCTCGAGAAATTCGAATGGTCATAACATTTCACTCAGATGTTCGATTCGAGGATAGAATATATCGAGACGCTTGAAATTGAAC
>NW_021143999.1:0-65354 GCF_004193775.1 Glycine soja
AATTTGCTCAGAACTTTTTTATTGAATTTCGAGCGTCTCGATATATTACGGGACTTAATCGGACATCCGAGTTAAAAGTTATCGTGGTTTGCAATTGCTATGAGCTTCTGTTTTCAATTTCAAGCATCTCGATTATATTACGGGTTTTTATTTAGACATCCGAGTTAAAAGTTATTGTCGTTGGAATTTTTCTCAGAGCTTTTGTATTCCAATTTTCGAGCGTCTCGATATATTACGGGACTTAATCGGACATCCGAGTTAAAAGTTATTGTGGTTTGCAATTGCTATGAGCTTCTGTTTTCAATTTAGAGCATCTGGATATATTACGGGATTCATTCGGACATCCGAGTAAAAAGTAATTGTCGTTTGAATTTGCTCAGAGCTTCTGTTTTGAATTTCGAGCGTCTCGATATATTACGGGACTTAATCGGACATTCGAGTTAATAGTTATTGTGGTTTACAATTGCTATGAGCTTCTGTTTTCAATATCGAGCATCTCGATATATTACGGGATTCATTCGGACATCCGAGTAAAAAGTAATTGTCGTTTGAATTTGCTCAAAGCATCTATTTTCAATTTCAAGCGTCTCGATATATTACGGGACTTAATCGGACATCCGAGTTAAAAGTTATTGTGGTTTGCAATTGCTACGAGGTTCTGTTTTCAATTCCGAGCATCTCGATATACTACGGGACACAATCAGACATCCGAGTGAAAAGTTATTGTCGTTTGAACTAGCTCAGAGCTTCTGTTTTCAATTTCAAGCGTCTTGATATACTACGAGACTCAATCGGATATCGGAGTTAAAAGTTATTGTGGTTTGCATTTTCTACGAGCTTCTGTTTTCAATTTCGAGCATCTCGATATATTACGGGTTTTATTTAGACATTCGAGTGAAAAGTTATTGTCGTTGGTATTAGCTCAGAGCTTTTGTATTCAATTTTGAGCGTCTCGATATATTACGGGACTTAATCGGACATCCGAGTTAAAAGTTTTTGTGGTTTGCAATTGCTATGAGCTTCTTTTTTCAATTTCGAGCATCTCGATATCTTACGGGATTCATTCAGACATCCGAGTAAAAAGTAATTGTCGTTTGAATTTGCTCAGAGTTTATGTTTTGAATTTCGAGAGTCTCCATATATTACGGGACTCAATCGGATATCGGAGTTAAAAGTTATTGTGGTTTGCAATTGCTATGAGCTTCTGTTTTCAATTTCGAGCATCTCGATATATTACGGGATTCATTCGGACATCCGAGTAAAAAGTAATTGTCGTTTGAATTTGCTCAGAGTTTCAGTTTTCAATTTCGAGCGTCTCGATATATTACGGGACTTAATCGTACATCCGAGTTAAAAGTTATTGTGGTTTGCAATTGCTACGAGGTTCTGTTTTCAATTTCGAGCATCCCGATATATTACGGGTTTTATTTTGACATCCGAGTTAAAAGTTATTGTCGTTGGAATTTGCTCAGAGCTTTTGTGTTCAATTTCGAGCGTCTTGATATATTGCGGGACTTAATCAGACATCCGAGTTAAAAGTTATTGTGATTTGCAATTGCTACGAGCTTCTGTTTTCAATTTCGAGCATCTCGATATATTACGGGTTTGATTCAGACATCCGAGTAAAAAGTAATAGTCGTTTGAATTTGCTCAAAGCTTCTATTTTCAATTTCAAGCGTCTCGATATATTACGGGACTTAATCGGACATCCGAGTTAAAAGTTATTGTGGTTTGCAATTGCTACGAGGTTCTGTTTTCAATTCCGAGCATCTCGATATACTACAGGACACAATCAAACATCCGAGTGAAAAGTTATTGTCGTTTGAACTAGCTCAGAGCTTCTGTTTTCAATTTCAAGCGTCTTGATATACTACGGGAGTCAATCGGATATCGGAGTTAAAAGTTATTGTGGTTTACATTTTCTACGAGCTTCTGTTTTCAATTTCGAGCATCTCGATATATTACGGGTTTTATTTAGACATTCGAGTTAAAAGTTATTGTCGTTGGAATTTGCTCAAAGCTTCTGTATTTAATTTCGAGCGTCTCGATATATTACGGGACTTAACCGGACATCCGAGTTAAAAGTTATTATGGTTTGCAATTGCTACGAGCTTTTGTTTTCAATTTCGAGCATCTCGATATATTACGGGATTCATTCGAACATCCGAGTAAAAAGTAATTGTCATTTGAATTTGCTCAAAGCTTCTGTTTTCAATTTCAAGCGTCTCGATATATTACGAGACTTAATCGGACATCCGAGTTAAAACTAATTGTGGTTTGCAATTGCTACGAGCTTCTGTTTTCAATTTCTAGTTCTCGATATATTACTGGATTCATTCGGACATCCGAGTAAAAAGTAATTGTTGTTTTAATTTGCTCAGAGCTTCTGTTTTCAATTTCGAGCGTCTCGATATATTACGGGACTCAATCGGATATTGGAGTTAAAAGTTCTTGTGGTTTGCATTTGCTGCAAGCTTGTGTTTTCAATTTTGAGCATCTCGATATATTACGGGACTCAATCGGACATCCAAGTAAAAATTTATTGTCGTTTGAATTTTCTAAGAGCCTCTGTTCTGAATTTCGAGCGTCTCGATATACTTTAGGACTCAATCGAACATCGGAGTAAAAAGTTATAATGGTTTGAATTTCCAATGAGCTTTCGTTTTCAATTACGAGCGCCTCGATATATTATGGGACTCAAACGGACATCTAAGTAAAAAATTATTGTCTTTTGAATTTGCTACGAGCTTCCGTTTTCAATTACGAGCGTTTAGATATTCTACGCGACACAATCATACATCCGAGTTAAAAGTTATTGTCGTTTGAATTAGCTCAGAGCTTCTGTTTTCAATTTCAAGCATCTCGATATATTACGGGTTTCATTTGGACATCCGAGTTAAAAGTTATTGTCGTTGGAATTTGCTCAGAGCTTTTGTTTTCAATTTCGAGAGTCTCGATATATTACGGGACTTAATCGGACATCCGAGTTAAAAGTTATTGTGGTTTGCAATTGCTACGAGCTTCTGTTTTAAATTTCAAGCATCTCGATATATTACGGGATTCATTCGGAGATCCGAGTAAAAAGTAATTGTCGTTTGAATTTATTCAGAGCTTCCATTTTCAATTTCGAGCGTCTCGATATATTACGGGACTTAATCGGACATCCGAGTTAAAAGTTATTGTGGTTTGCATTTGTTACGAGCTTTTGATTTCAATTTCGAGTATCACGATATATTACGGGACTTAATCGGACATCCTAGTTAAAAGTTATTATCGTTTGAATTTGCTAAGAGCCTCTGTTATGAATTTCGAGCGTCTTGATATACTACGGGACTCAATCGGACATCCGAGTAAAAAGTTATTATGGTTTGAATGTCCAACGAGCTTCTGTTTTCAATTACGAGCGTCTCGATATATTATGGGACTTAATCGAACATCCGAGTAAAAATTTATTGTCTTTTGAATTTCCAACGAGCTTCCGTTTTCAATTACGAGCGCCTCGATATACTATGGGACTCAAACAGGCATCCAATTAAAAATTTATTGTCTTTTGAATTTGCTACGAGCTTCCGTTTTTAATTACGAGCGTCTCGATATACTACGGGACACAATCGGACATCCGAGTAAAATTTATTGTCGTTTCAATTTGCTCAGAGCTTTTGTTTTCAATTTCGAGCATCTCGATATATTACGGGATTCATTTGGACATCCGAGTTAAAAGTTATTGTCGTTGGAATTTGCTCAAAGCTTTTGTTTTCAATTTCGAGCGTCTCGATATACTACGGGACTCAATCGGAGATCCGAGTAAAAGTAATTGTCGTTTGAATTTATTCAGAGCTTCCATTTTCAATTTCGAGCGTCTCGATATACTACAGGGCTCAATCGGATATCGGAGTTTAAAGTTATTGTTGTTTGCATTTGCTACGACCTTCTGTTTTCAATTCCGAGCATCTCGATATATTACGGGATTCATTCGAACATCGAGTAAAAAGTTATTGTCGTCTGAATTTGGTCAGAGCTTCTGTTTTCAATTTCAAGCGTCTCGATATTTTACGGGACTCAATCGGATATTGGAGTTAAAAGTTCTTGTGGTTTGCATTTGTTACGAGCTTCTGTTTTCAATTTCGAGCATCTCGATATATTACGGGACTTAATCAAACATCCGAGTAAAAATTTATTGTCGTTTGAATTTGCTAAGAGCCTCTGTTCTGAATTTCGAGCGTCTCAATATACTTCAGGACTCAATCGGACATCCGAGTAAAAAGTTATTATGGTTTGAATTTCCAATGAGCTTCCGTTTTCAATTATGAGCGTCTCGACATATTATGGGACTCAATAGGACATCCGAGTAAAAATTTATTGTCTTTTGAATTTCCAACGAGCTTCCGTTTTCAATTATGAGCGCCTCAATATATTATGGGACTCAAACGAACATCCAAGTAAAAATTTATTGTCCTTTGAATTTGCTACGAGCTTTCGTTTTCAATTACGAGCGTCTCGATATACTACGGGACACAATCGAACATCCGAGTTCAAAGTTGTTGTCGTTTGAACTAGCTCAGAGCTTCTGTTTTCAATTTCGTGCGTCTCGATATATTATGGGACTCAATCGGATATCAGAGTTAAAAGTTATTGTAGTTTGCATTTTCTATGAGCTTCTGTTTTCAATTTCAAGCATCTAGATATATTACGGGATTCATTCGGACATCCGAGTAAAAAGTTATTGTCGTTTGAAATTGCTAAGAGCCTCTGTTCTAAATTTCAAGCATCTAGATATATTTCGGGATTCATTCGGACATCCGAGTAAAAAGTTATTGTCGTTTGAAATTGCTGAGAGCCTCTGTTCTAAATTTCGAGAGTCTAGATATACTACGGGACTCAATCGGACATCTCGATATATTATAGGACTCAATCGGATATCGGAGTTAAAAGTTATTGTGGTTTGCATTTGCTACGAGCTTCTGTTTTCAATTTCGAGCAACTCGATATATTACGGGATTCATTCGAACATCGAGTAAAAAGTTATTGTCGTCTGAATTTGGTCAGAGCTTCGGTTTTCAATTTCAAGCGTCTCGATATTTTACGGGACTCAATCGGATATTGGAGTTAAAAGTTCTTGTGGTTTGCATTTGCTACGAGCTTCTGTTTTCAATTTCGAGCGTCTCAATATATTACGGGACTCAATCGGATATTGAAGTTAAAAGTTCTTGTGTTTTGCATTTTCTACGAGCTTCTGTTTTCAATTTCGAGCATCTCGATATATTACAGGACTCATTCGGACATCCGAGTAAAAAGTTGTTGTCGTTTGAATTGTCTAAGAGCCTCTGTTCTGAGACATCAATTAGACATCCGAGTAAAAAGTTATTATGGTTTGAATTTTAAACGAGCTTCTGTTTTCAATTACGAGCGTCTCGATATATTATGGGACTCAAACGAACATCCGTGTAAAATTTAATTGTTGTTTGAATTTGCTACGAGCTTTGGTTTTCAATTACCAGAGCCTCGATATATTATGGGACTCAATCGGACATCCGAGTAAAAATTTATTGTCTTCTGAATTTGCTACGAGCTTCCGTTTTCAATTACGAGCATCTCGATATACTACGGGACACAATCGGACATCCGAGTAAAAAGTTATTGTCGTTTAAATTTTCTCAAAGCTTCTGTTTTCAATTTCGAGCGTCTTGATATATTATGGGACTCAATCGGACATCCGAGTAAAAATTATTGTCATTTGAATTTGCTACGATCTTCCGTTTTAATTACGAGCGTCTCGATATACTACGGGCCACAATCGGACATCTTAGTAAAAAGTTATTGTCGTTGTAATTTGCTCAGAGCTTCTGTTTTCAATTTCGAGCCTCTCAATATATTACGGGACTCAATCGGATATCGGAGTTAAAAGTTATTGTGGTTTGAATTCCCAACGAGCTTCTGTTTTCAATTTCGAGCATCTCGATATATTACGGGACTCAATCGAACATCCGAGTAAAAAGTTATTGTCGTTTGCATTTGCTAAGAGCCTCTTTTCTGAATTTCGAGAGTCTCGATATACTACGGGACTCAATCGGACATCCGAGTAAAAAGCTATTATGGTTTGAATTTCCAACGAGCTTCCGTTTTCAATTATGAGCGTCAAGATATATTATGGAACTCAATCAGACATCCGAGTAAAAATTTATTGTCGCTTGAATTTGCTACAAGCTTCCGTTTTCAATTACGAGCATCTCGATATACTACGGGACACAATCGAACATCGAGGTAAAAAGTTATTGTCGTTTGAATTTGCTCAGAGCTTTTGTTTTCAATTTCAAGCGTCTCGATATAATACTAGACTTAATCGGACATCCGAGTAAAAAGTTATTGTGGTTTGCATTTGCTACGTGCTTCTGTTTTGAATTTCGAGCATCTCGATATGGTACGGGATTCATTCGAACATCGAAGTAAAAAGTTATTGTCGTTTGATTTTTCTACGAGCTTTTGTTTTCAATTTCGAGCGTCTCGATATATTACACGATTTAATCGTACATCCGAGTTAAAAGTTATTGTGGTTTGCATTTGCTATGAGCTTTTGTTTTCAATTTCGAGCATCTCGATATATTGTGGGACATAATCGTACATCCGAGTTAAAAGTTATTGTGGTTTGCATTTGCTACGAGCTTTTGTTTTCAATTTTGAGCATCTCGATATATTACGGGACTTAATCGAACATCCGAGTTAAAAGTTATTGTGGTTTGCATCTGCTACAAGCTTTCGTTTTCAATTTCGAGCATCGCGATATAATACGGGACTAAATCGGACATCCGAGTATAAAGTTATTGTTGTTTAAATTTGCTACGAGCCTCTGTTCAGAATTTCGAGCATGTCGATATACTACGGGACTCAATCGGACATCAGAGTAAAAAGTAATTATGGTTGGAAATTCCAACTAGCTTCCGTTTTCAATTACGAGCGTCTCGATATATTACGGGAATTAATCGGACATCCGAGTTAAATGTTATTGTGGTTTGCACTTGCTACGAGCTTCTGTTTTCAATTTCGAGCATCTCGATATATTATGGGACATAATCGGACATACGAGTAAAAATTTATTGTCGTTTGAATTTCTCAGAGCTTCTGTTTTCAATTTCGAGCGTGTCGATATATTACGGGACTCAATCAGATATCGGAGTTAAAAGTTATTGTGGTTTGCATTTGCTACGAGCTTCTGTTTTCAATTTCAAGCATCTCGATATATTACGGGACTCAATCGGACAACCGAGTAATAAGTTATTGTCGTTTAAATTTGCTAAGAGCCTCTGTTCTGAATTTCAAGCGTCTCGATTGATGCAAGCTCCATTGGAGCTTGTATGCCTAGGATCTTCTTCATCAATGGATTCCTTTGCTTCTTGGAAGATGAATTGCAGCGGAATGAAGAAAGGAAGAGAGAGAGGAGATGCCACTTCAAGGAGAAGATGAGTCTAGAAGAAGCTCACCACCATAGGAGGCCATGGATAAGAGCTTGGAGGAAGAAGGAGATGAATGAAGGGAGACGGAGTGAAGAGCACGAAATTTTGTGCTCCAAATGAGCTTTGAAATCTGAAGTTTAATATTCAAATGATCAAAGTTGAAAAAAAATGCACACACATGACCTCTATTTATAGCCTAAGTGTTACACAAAATTGGAGGGAAATTCAAATTTCACTTGAATTTGAAATTGAATTTGTGGAGCCAAAATTTCACTAATTATGATTAGTGAATTTTAGTTATGGTTCAGCCCACTAATCCAAGATCAATTCCAAGATTCTCCACTAAGTGTGCTTAGGTGTCATGAGGCATGAAAAACATGAAGGACATGCACAAAGTGTGACTATATGATGTGGCAATGGGGTGTAGTTAGCAAATGCTCACCTCCCCCTCTAAAATTTAATTGGATTGGGCTTTTACCAATTCAATTAAATTTATTTCCAACCACACACATCAAATATCCACTTAGTGCATGTGAAATTACAAAACTACCCCTAATACAAAAACTAGTCTAGGTGCCCTAAAATACAAGAGCTGAAAAATCCTATATTTCTAGGGTACCCTACCTACATTATGGAGCCCTAAATACAAGGCCCAAAAATAATGAAACCTTAATCTAATATTTACAAAGATAAGTGGGCTCGTACTTAGCCCATGGGCCCGAAATCTACCCTAAGGCTCATAAGAACCCTAGGGCCTTCTCTTGCATCTTTGGCCCATTCTACTTGGGGTCTTCTATCCAATGCCCTTGCGGGGTAGGATTGCATCATCGATACACTACGGGACTCAATCGGACATCCGAGTAAAAAGTTATTGTCGTTTGAATTTGCTCAGAACTTCTAATTTCAATTTCGAGCGTCTCGATATATTACGGGACTTAATCGGACATCCGAGTAAAAAGTTATTGTGGTTTGCATTTGCTACGTGCTTATCTTTTCAATTTTGAGCATCTCGATATAGTACGACATTCATTCGGACATCCAAGTAAAAAGTTATTGTCGTTTGAATTTGCTACGAGCTTTTGTTTTCAATTACGAGCGTCTCGATATATTACAGGAATTAATCGGACATCCGAGTTAAAAGTTATTGTCTTTTGAATTTTCTACGAGCTTCCGTTTTCAATTACGAGCGTCTCAATATACTACGGGACACAATTGGACATCCGAGTAAAAAGTTATTGTCGGTTGAACTTGCTCAGAGCTTCTGTTTTCAATTTAAAGCATCTCGATATATTACAGGAATTAATCGGACATCCGAGTTAAAAGTTATTGTCGTTTACATTTTCTACGAACTTCTGTTTTCAATTTCGAGCATCTCGATATATTACGGGATTCATTCGGACATCCGAGTAAAAATTTATTGTCGTTTGAATTTGCCCAGAGCTTCTGTTTTCAATTTCGAGCGTGTCGATATATTACGGGACTCAATCGAATATTGGAGTTAAAAGTTATTGTGGTTTGCATTAGCTACGAGCTTCTGTTTTCAATTTCAAGCATCTCAATATATTACGGGACTCAATCGAACAACCGAGTAATAAGTTATTGTCGTTAGAATTTGCTAAGAGCATCTGTTCTAAATTTTGAGCGTCTCGATATACTACAGGACTCAATCGGGCATCCGAGTAAAAAGTTATTATGGTTTGAATTTCCAATGAGCTTCCGTTTTCAATTACGAGCATCTAGATATATTATGGGACTCAATCGGACATCAGAGTAAAAATTTATTGTCTTTTGAATTTGCTACGAGCTTCCGTTTTCAATTACGAGTGTCTCAATATACTACGGGACACAATTGGACATCCGAGTAAAAAGTTATTGTCGGTTGAACTTGCTCAGAGTTTCTGTTTTCAATTTAAAGCGTCTCGATATATTACGGCACTCAATCGGATATCGGAGTTTAAAGTTATTGTGGTTTGCATTTGCTACGAGCTTCTGTTTTCAATTTTGAGCATCTCGATATATTACGAGATTCATTCGGACATCCGAGTAAAAAGTTATTGTATTTGAATTTGCTCAGAGCTTGTAATTTCAATTTCGAGCGTCTCGATATATTACGGGACTTAATCGAACATCCGAGTGAAATGTTATTGTGGGTTGCATCTGCTACGAGCTTTCGTTTTCAATTTCGAGCATCTCGATATATTACGGGACTAAATCGGACATTCGAGTAAAAAGTTATTGTCGTTTGAATTTGCAACGAGCCTTTGTTCTGAATTTCAAGCGTCTCGATATACTACGGGACTCAATCGGACATACGAGTAAAACGTTATTATGGTTGGAAATTCCAACTAGGTTCCCTTTTGAATTACGAGCGTCTCGATATATTACGGGACTTAATCGAACATCCGAGTTAAAAGTTATTGTGGTTTGCATTTGCTACGAGATTCTGTTTTCAATTTCGAGCATCTCGATATATTACGGGATTCATTTGGACATCCGAGTAAAAAGTTATTGTCGTTTGAATTCGCCACGAGCTTTTGTTTTCAATTTCGAGCGTCTCGATATATTACGGGACTTAATCGGATATCCGAGTTAAAAGTTATTGTGGTTAGGATTTTGTAGGAGATTTTGTTTTCATTTTCGAGCATCTCGATATATTATGGGACTTAATCGGACATCCGAGTTAAAAGTTATTGTGGTTTGCATTTCCTACGAGATTTCGTTTTCCATTTCGAGCATCTCGATACATTACGGGACTCAATCGGACATCCCAGTAAAAAGTTATTGTCATTTGAATTTCCTACGTGCCTCTGTTATGAATTTCGAGCGTCTCGATATACTTCGGGACTCAATCAGACATCCGAGTAAAAAGTTATTATGGTTTGAATTTGCTACGAGCTTTTGTTTTCAATTTCGAGCTTCTTGATATATTACGGGACTCAGTCGAACATCCGAGTAAAAAGTTATTGTCGTTTGAATTTTCTATGAGCTTCCGTTTTCAATTACGAGCGTCTCGATATATTACAGGACTCAATCGGACATCCGAGTTAAAACTTATTGTCGTTTGAATTTGCTCAGAGCTTCCGTTTTTAATTACGAGTGTGTCGATATATTACGGGATTCAATCAGACAACCGAGTAAGAAGTTATTGTCCTTTGAATTTGCTTAGAGCCTCTGTTCTGAATTTCGAGCGTCTCGATATACTACCAAACTCGATCGGACATCCGAGTAAAAAGTTATAATGGTGTCAATTTCCAACGAGCTTCCGTTTTCAATTACGAGCGTCTCAATATATTATGGGACTCAATCGAACATCCGAGTAACATTTTATTGTAGTTTGAATTTGCTACGAGCTTCCGTTTTCAATTACGAGTGTCTCGATATACTATGGGACACAATCGGACATCTGAGTAAAAATTTATTGTCGTTTGAATTTGCTAAGAGCCTCTGTTTTCAATTTAAAGCGTCTCGATATATTACGGGACTCAATCGGATATCGGAGTTCAAAGTTATTGTGGTTTGCATTTGCTACGTGCTTATGTTTTCAATTTCAAGCATCTCGATATAGTACGAGATTCATTCGGACATCCAAGTAAGAAGTTATTGTCGTTTGAATTTGCTACGAGCTTAGCTACACATACCTCTCTAATAGCTAAGCTCACCTCCTTGAGATGAGAAGCTAGAACTTAGCTACACACCCCCTATAATAGCTAAGCTCACCCCCATGACAAAAAACATGAAAATACAAAAAAAGGTCATTACTACAAAGACTACTCAAAATGCCCCAAAGTACAAGGCTAAAACCCTATACTACTAGAATGGCCAAAATACAAGGCCCAAACGAAGGAAAAACCTATTCTAATATTTACAAAGATAAGCGGGCTCATACTTAGCCCATGGGCTCGAAATCTACCCTAAGGCTCATGAGAACCCTAGGGCCTACCCTTGGATCTCTAGCCCAATCTACTTGGAGTCTTCTACCCAATGCCCTTGCAGGATAGGATTGCATCATCGGAGTTAAAAGTTATTGCGGTTTGCATTTGCTACGAGCTTCTGCTTTCAATTTCAAGCATCTCGATATATTACGGGACTCAATCGGACAACCGAGTAATAAGTTATTGTCGTTTGAATTTTCTAAGAGCCTCTGTTCTAAATTTTGAGCGTCTCGATATACTACGGGACTCAATCGGACATCCGAGTAAAAAGTTATTATGGTTTGAATTTCCAACGAGCTTCCGTTTTCAATTACGAGCATCTAGATATATTATGGAACTCAATCGGACATCAGAGTAAAAATTTATTGTCTTTTAAATTTGCTACGAGCTTCCGTTTTCAATTACGAGCGTCTCGATATACTACGGGACACAATTGGACATCCGAGTAAAAAGCTATTGTCATTTGAACTTGCTCAGAGCTTCTGTTTTCAATTTAAACTGTCTTGATATATTACTCAATCGAATATCGGAGTTTCAAGTTATTGTGGTTTGCATTTGCTACGAGCTTCTGTTTTCAATTTTGAGCATCTCGATATATTACGGGATTCATTCGTACATCCGAGTAAAAAGTTATTGTTGTTTGAATTTGCTCAGAGCTTCTAATTTCAATTTTGAGCGTCTCGATATATTACGGGACTTAATTGGACATCCGAGTGAAAAGTTATTGTGGTTTGCATCTGCTACGAGCTTTCGTTTTCAATTTCAAGCATCTCGATATATTGCGGGACTCAATCAGACATCTGAGTAAAAAGTTATTGTCGTTTGAATTTGCAACGAGCCTCTGTTCTGAATTTCGAGCGTCTCGATATACTACGGGACTCAATCGAACATCCGAGTAAAAAGTTATTGTCGTTTGAATTTGCCACCAGCTTTTATTTTCAATTTTGAGCGTCTCTTTATATTACAAGACTTAATCGGAAATCTGAGTTAAAAGTTATTGTTGTTTGGATTTTGTACGAGATTTTGTTTTCATTTTCGAGCATCTCGATATATTACGGGACTTAATTGGACATCCGAGTTAAAAGTTATTGTGGTTTGCATTTGCTACGAGCTTCTGCTTTCAATTTCAAGCATCTCGATATATTACAGGACTCAATCGGACAACCAAGTAATAAGTTATTGTCGTTTGAATTTGCTAAGAGCCTCTGTTCTAAATTTTGAGCGTCTCGATATACTACGGGACTCAATCGGACATCCGAGTAAAAAGTTATTGTCGTTTGAATTTGCCACCAGCTTTTGTTTTCAATTTTGAGCGTCTCAATATATTACAAGACTTAATCGGAAATCCGAGTTAAAAGTTATTGTTGTTTGGAATTTGTACGAGATTTTGTTTTCATTGTCGAGCATCCCAATATATTACGGGACTCAATCAGATATCGAAGTTAAAAGTTATTGCAGTTTGCATTTGCTACGAGCTTCTGCTTTCAATTTCAAGCATCTCGATATATTACGGGACTCAATCGGACAACCGAGTAATAAGTTATTGTCGTTTGAATTTGCTAAGAGCCTCTGTTCTAAATTTTGAGCGTCTCGATATACTACGGGACTCAATCGGACATCCGAGTAAAAAGTTATTATGGTTTGAATTTCCAACGAGCTTCCGTTTTCAATTACGAGCATCTAGATATATTATGGGACTCAATCGGACATCAGAGTAAAAATTTATTGTCTTTTGAATCTGCTAGGAGCTTCTGTTTTCAATTATGAGCGTATCGATATACTATGGGACACAATCAGACATCCGAGTAAAAAGTTATTAACGTTTAAATTTGCTTAGAGCTTCTGTTTTCAATTTAAAGCGTCTCGATATATTACGGGACTCAATCGGATATCGGAGTTCAAAGTTATTGTGGTTTGCATTTGCTACGTGCTTATGTTTTCAATTTCAAGCATCTCGATATAGTACGAGATTCATTCGGACATCCAAGTAAGAAGTTATTGTCGTTTGAATTTGCTACGAGCTTTTGTTTTCATTTTCGAGCGTCTTGATATATTACAGGATTTAATCGTACATCCGACATAAAAGTTATTGTGGTTTGCATTTGCTACGAGCTTTTGTTTTCAATTTCGAGCATCTCGATATATTATGGCTCATAATCGTACATCCGAGTTAAAAGTTATTGTGGTTTGAATTTGCTACGAGCTTTTGTTTTCAATTTCGAGCATCTCGATATATTACGGGACTTAATCGGATATCCGAGTAAAAAGTTATTGTGGTTTCCATTTGCTACGAGCTTCTGCTTTCAATTTCAAGCATCTCGATATATTACGGGACTCAATCGGACAACCGAGTAATAAGTTATTGTCGTTTGAATTTGCTAAGAGTCTCTGTTCTAAATTTTGAGCGTCTCGATATACTACTGGACTCAATCGGACATCCGAGTAAAAAGTTATTGTCGTTTGAATTTGCCACCAGCTTTTGTTTTCAATTTTGAGCGTCTCGATATATTACAGGACTTAATCGGAAATCCGAGTTAAAAGTTATTGTTGTTTGGATTTTGTACGAGATTTTGTTTTCATTTTCGAGCATCTCGATATATTACGGGACTCAATCAGATATCGGAGTTAAAAGTTATTGCGGTTTGCATTTGCTACGAGCTTCTGCTTTCAATTTCAAGCATCTCGATATATTACGGGACTCAATCGGACAACCGAGTAATAAGTTATTGTCTTTTGAATTTGCTAAGAGCCTCTGTTCTAAATTTTGAGCGTCTCGATATAGTACGGGACTCAATCGGACATCCGAGTAAGAAGTTATTATGGTTTGAATTTCCAACGAGCTTCCGTTTTCAATTACGAGCATCTAGATATATTATGGGACTCAATCGGATATCAGAGTAAAAATTTATTGTCTTTTCAATCTTCTAGGAGCTTCCGTTTTGAATTATGAGCGTATCGATATACTATGGGACACAATCAGACATCCGAGTAAAAAGTTATTGTCGTTTGAATTTGCTTAGAGCTTCTGTTTTCAATTTAAAGCGTCTCGATATATTACGGGACTCAATCGGATATCGGCGTTTAAAGTTATTGTGGTTTGCATTTGCTACGTGCTTATGTTTTCAATTTCAAGCATCTAGATATAGTACAAGATTCATTCGGACATCCAAGTAAAAAGTTATTGTCGTTTGAATTGGTACGAGCTTTTGTTTTCATTTTCGAGCGTCTTGATATATTACAGGATTTAATCGTACATCCGACTTAAAAGTTATTGTGGTGTGCATTTGCTACGTGCTTATGTTTTCAATTTCGAGCATCTCGATATAGTACGAGATTCATTCGGACATCCAAGTAAAAAGTTATTGTCGTTTGAATTTGCTACGAGCTTTTGTTATCATTTTCGAGCATCTCGATATATTACAAGATTTAATTGTACTTCCGAGTTAAAAGTTATTGCGGTTTGCATTTGCTACGAGCTTTTGTTTTCAATTTCGAGCATCTCGATATATTATGGGAAAAAATCGTACATCCGAGTTAAAAGTTATTGTGGTTTGCATTTGCTACGAGCTTTTGTTTTCAATTTTGAGCATCTCGATATATAACGGGACTTAATCGGACATCCGAGTAAAATGTTATTGTAGTTTGAATTTGCTACAAGCCTCTGTTCAGAATTTCAAGCATCTCGATATACTACGGGACTAAATCGGACATCTGAGTAAAAAGTTATTATGGTTGGAAATTCCTACTAGCTTCCGTTTTCAATGACGAGCGTCTCGATATATTACAGGAATTAATCGGACATCCGAGTTAAAAGTTATTTTCATTTACATTTGCTACGAGCTTCTGTTTTCAATTTCGAGCATCCCGATATATTCCGGGATTCATTCAGACATCCGAGTAAAAATTTATTGTCGTTTGAATTTACTCAGAGCTTCTGTTTTCAATTCCGAGCGTGTCGATATATTACGGGACTCAATCAAATATCAGAGTTAAAAGTTATTGCGGTTTGCATTTGCTACGAGCTTCTGCTTTCAATTTCAAGCATCTCGATATATTACGGGAATCAATCGGACATCCGAGTAATAAGTTATTGTCGTTTGAATTTGCTAAGAGCCTCTGTTCTAAATTTTGAGCGTCTCGATATACTACGGGACTCAATCGGACATCCGAGTAAAAAGTTATTATGGTTTGAATTTCCAACGAGCTTCTGTTTTCAATTACGGGCATCTAGATATATTATGGGACTCAATCGGACATCAGAGTAAAAATTTATTGTCTTTTGAATTTGCTACGAGCTTCCGTTTTCAATTACGAGCGTCTCGATATACTACGGGACACAATTGGACATCCGAGTAAAAAGCTATTGTCGTTTGAACTTGCTCAGAGCTTCTGTTTTCAATTTAAAGCGTCTTGATATATTACTCAATCGGATATCGGAGTTTCAAGTTATTGTGGTTTTCATTTGCTACGAGCTTCTGTTTTCAATTTTGAGCATCTCGATATATTACGGGATTCATTCGGACATCCGAGTAAAAAGTTATTGTTGTTTGAATTTGTTCAGAGCTTCTAATTTCAATTTTGAGCGTCTCGATATATTACGGGACTTAATTGGACATCCGAGTGAAAAGTTATAGTGGTTTGCATCTGCTACGAGCTTTCGTTTTCAATTTCGAGCATCTCGATATATTGTGGGACTCAATCGGACATCCGAGTAAAAAGTTTTTGTCGTTTGAATTTGCAACGAGCCTCTGTTCTGAATTTCGAGCGTCTCGATATACTACGGGACTCAATCGGACATCCGAGTAAAAAGTTATTGTCGTTTGAATTTGCCACCAGCTTTTGTTTTCAATTTTGAGCGTCTCGATATATTACAGGACTTAATCGGAAATCCGAGTTAAAAGTTATTGTTGTTTGGATTTTGTACGTGATTTTGTTTTCATTTTCGAGTATCTCGATATATTACGGGACTTAATCGGACATCCAAGTTAAAAGTTATTGTGGTTTGCATTTGCTACGAGCTTCTGCTTTCAATTTCAAGCATCTCGATATATTACGGGACTCAATCGGACAACCGAGTAATAAGTTATTGTCGTTTGAATTTGCTAAGAGCCTCTGTTCTAAATTTTGAGCGTCTCGATATACTACGGGACTCAATCGGACATCCGAGTAAAAAGTTATTGTCGTTTGAATTTGCCACCAGCTTTTGCTTTCAATTTTGAGCGTGTCGATATATTACAGGACTTAATCGGAAATCCGAGTTAAAAGTTATTGTTGTTTGGATTTTGTACGAGATTTTGTTTTCATTTTCGTGCATCTCGATATATTACGGGACTCAATCAGATATCGGAGTTAAAAGTTATTGCGGTTTGCATTTGCTACGAGCTTCTGCTTTCAATTTCAAGCATCTCGATATATTACGGGACTCAATCGGACAACAGAGTAATAAGTTATTGTCGTTTGAATTTGCTAAGAGCCTCTGTTCTAAATTTTGAGCGTCTCGATATACTACGGGACTCAATCGGATATCCGAGTAAAAAGTTATTATGGTTTGAATTTCCAACGAGCTTCCGTTTTCAATTACGAGCATCTAGATATATTATGGGACTCAATCGGACATCAGAGTAAAAATTTATTGTCTTTTGACTCTGCTAGGAGCTTCCGTTTTCAATTATGAGCGTATCAATATACTATGGGACACAATCAGACATCCGAGTAAAACGTTATTGTCAATTGAATTTGCTTAGAGCTTCTTTTTTCAATTTAAAGCGTCTCCATATATTACGGGACTCAATCGGATATCGGAGTTTAAAGTTATTGTGGTTTGCATTTGCTACGTGTTTATATGTTTTCAATTTCAAGCATCTCGATATGGTATGAGATTCATTCGGACATCCACGCAAAAAGTTATTGTCGTTTGAATTGGTACGAGCTTTTGTTTTCATTTTCGAGCATCTTGTTATATTACAGGATTTAATCGTACATCCGACTAAAAAGTTATTGTGGTTTGCATTTGCTACGTGCTTATGTTTTCAATTTCGAGCATCTCGATATAGTACGAGATTCATTCGGACATCCAAGTAAAAAGTTATTGTCGTTTGAATTTGCTACGAGCTTTTGTTTTCATTTTCGAGCGTCTCGATATATTACAAGATTTAATTGTACTTTCGAGTTAAAAGTTATTGCGGTTTGCATTTGCTACGAGCTTTTGTTTTCAATTTCGAGCATCTCGATATATTATGGGACAAAATCGTACATCCGAGTTAAAAGTTATTGTGGTTTGCATTTGCTACGAGTTTTTGTTTTCAATTTTGAGCATCTCGATATATTACGGGAGTTAATCAGACATCCGAGTAAAACGTTATTGTCGTTTGAATTTGCTACAAGCCTCTGTTCAGACTTTCGAGCGTCTCGATATACTACGGGACTCAATCGGACATCAGAGTAAAAAGTTATTATGGTTGGAAATTCCTACTAGCTTCCGTTTTCAATGACGAGCGTCTCGATATATTACGGGAATTAATCGGACATCCAAGTTAAAAGTTATTGTCGTTTACATTTTCTACGAGCTTCTGTTTTCAATTTCAAGCAAAAATTTATTGTCGGTTGAATTTGCTCAGAGCTTCTGTTTTCAATTTCGAGCGTGTTGATATATTACGGGACTCAATCGGATATCGGAGTTAAAAGTTATTGTGGTTTGCATATACTACGTGCTTATGTTTTCAATTTCAAGCATCTCGATATAGTACGAGATTCATTCGGACATCCAAGTAAAAAGTTATTGTCATTTGAATTTGCTACGAGCTTTTGTTTTCATTTTTGAACGTCTTGATATATTACAGGAATTAATCGGACATCCGAGTTAAAATTTATTGTCGGTTGAATTTGCTCAGAGCTTCTATTTTCAATTTCGAGCGTGTCGATATATTACGGGACTCAATCGTACATCCGAGTTAAAAGTTATTGTGGTTTGCATTTGCTACGAGATTCTGTTTTCAATTTCAAGCATCTCGATATATTACGGGACTCAATCGAACAACCGAGTAATAAGTTATTGTCGTTTGAATTTGCTAAGAGCCTCTGTTCTAAATTTTGAGTGTCCCGATATACTACTGGACTCAATCAGACATCAGAGTAAAAATTTATTATGGTTGGAAATTCCTACTAGCTTCCGTTTTCAATTTCGACCGTCTCGAAATATTACAGGAATTAATCGGACATCCGAGTTAAAAGTTATTGTCGTTTACATTTTCTACGAGCTTCTGTTTTCAATTTCGAGCATCTCGATATATTACAGGATTCATTCGGACATCCGAGTAAAAATTTATTGTCGGTTGAATTTGCTCAGAGCTTCTGTTTTCAATTTCGAGCGTGTCGATATATTACGGGACTCAATCGGATATCGGAGTTAAAAGTTATTGTGGTTTGCATTTGCAACGAGCTTCTGTTTTCAATTTCAAGCATCTCGATATATTACGGGACTCAATCGAACAACCGAGTAATAAGTTATTGTCGTTTGAATTTGCTAAGAGCCTCTGTTCTAAATTTTGAGCGCCTCGATATACTACGGGACTCAATCGGACATCCGAGTAAAAAGTTATTATGGTTCGAATTTCCAACGAGCTTCCGTTTTCAATTTCGAGCATCTAGATATATTATGGGACTCAATCGGACATCAGAGTAAAAATTTATTGTCTTTTGAATTTGCTACGAGCTTCCGTTTTCAATTATGAGCGTCTCGATATACTACGGGACTCAGTCGAACATCCGAGAAATAAGTTATTGTGGTTTTCATTTGCTACGGGCTTCCGTTTTCAATTTCGAGCATCTCGATATATTACGGGATTCATTCGGACATCCAAGTAAAAAGTTATTGTCGTTTGAATTTGCTTAGAGCTTCCTTTTTAATTTACGAGCGTGTCGATATATTACAGGACTCAATCAGACAACCGAGTAAAAAGTTATTGTCGTTTGAATTTGCTAAGAGCCTCTGTTCTGAATTTCGAGCGTCTCGATATACTACCGGACTCGATCGGACATCCGAGTAAGAAGTTATTTTGGTTTCAATTTCCAACGAGCTTCCATTTTCTATTACGAGCGTCTCGATATACTATGGGACACAATCGGACATCCGAGTAAAAAGTTATTGTCGTTTGAACTTGCTCAGAGCTTCTGTTTTCAATTTCGAGCATCTCGATATATTGCGGGATTCATTCGGACATCCGAGTAAAAAGTTATTCTGGTTTGAATTTGCTAAGAGCCTCTGTTCTTAATTTCGAGCATCTCGATATACTATAGGACTCAATCGTACATCCGAGTAAAAAATTATTATTGTTTGAATTTCCAACGAGCTTTTGTTTTCAATTACGAGCGTTTAGATATATTATGAGACGCAATGGGATATCCAACTAAAAATTTATTCTCTTTTGAATTTGCTACGAGATTCTGTTTTCAATTACGAGCGTCTCAATATACTACGGGACACAATCGGACATCCGAGTAAAAAGTTATTGTCGTTTGAATTTGCTTAGAGCTTCTGTTTTCAATTTAAAGAATCTTGATATATTACGGGACTCAATCGGATATCGGAGTTTAAAGTTATTGTGGTTTTCATTTGCTACGAGCTTCTATTTTCAATTTCGAGCATCTCGATATATTACGGGATTCATTCGGACATCCGAGTAAAAAGTTATTGTCGTTTGAATTTGCTTAGAGCTTCTGTTTTCAATTTTGAGCGTCTCGATATAATACGAGACTTAATCGGACATCCGAGTTCAAAGTTATTGTGGTTTGCATTTGCTACGTGCTTATGTTTTAAATTTCGAGCATCTCGATATAGTACGAGATTCATTCGGACATCCAAGTAAAAAGTTATTGTCGTTTGAATTTGCTACGAGCTTTTGTTTTCATTTTCGAGCGTCTCGATATATTACAGGATTTAATCGTACATCCGAGTTAAAAGTTATTGCGGTTTGCATTTGCTACGAGCTTTTGTTTTCAATTTCGATCATCTCGATATATAATGGGACAAAATCGTACATCCGAGTTAAAAGTTATTGTGGTTTGCATTTGCTACGAGCTTTTGTTTTCAATTTTGAGCATCTCGATATATTACGGGACTTAATCGGACATCCGAGTAAAAAGTTATTGTCGTTTGAATTTGCTACAAGCCTCTATTCAGAATTTCAAGCATCTCGATATACTACGGGACTCAATCGGACATCAGAGTAAAAAGTTATTATGGTTGGAAATTCCTACTAGCTTCTGTTTTCAATGACGAGCGTCTCGATATATTACAGGAATTAATCGGACATCCGAGTTAAAATTTATTGTCGGTTGAATTTGCTCAGAACTTCTATTTTCAATTTCGAGCGTGTCGATATATTACGGGACTCAATCAGATATCGGAGTTAAAAGTTATTGTGGTTTGCATTTGCTACGAGATTCTGTTTTCAATTTCAAGCATTTCGATATATTACGGGACTCAATCGGACAACCGAGTAATAAGGTATTGTCGTTTGAATTTGCTAAGAGCCTCTGTTCTAAATTTTGAGCGTCTCGATATACTACGGGACTCAATCGGACATCCGAGTAAAAATTTATTGTCGGTTGAATTTGCTCAGAGCTTCTGTTTTCAATTTCGAGCGTGTCGATATATTACGGGACTCAATCGGATATCGGAGTTAAAAGTTATTGTGGTTTGCATTTGCAACGAGATTCTGTTTTCAATTTCAAGCATCTCGATATATTACTCAATCGGATATTGGAGTTTCAAGTTATTGTGGTTTGCATTTGCTACGAGCTTCTGTTTTCAATTTCAAGCATTTTGATATATTACGGGACTCAATCGGACAACCGAGTAATAAGTTATTGTCGTTTGAATTTGTTAAGAGCCTCTGTTCTAAATTTTGAGCGTCTCGATATACTACGGGACTCGATCGGACATCCGAGTAAAAATGTATTGTCGGTTGAATTTGCTCAGAGCTTCTATTTTCAATTTCGAGCGTGTCGATATATTACGGGACTCAATCGGATATCGGAGTTAAAAGTTATTGTGGTTTGCATTTGCAACGAGATTCTGTTTTCAATTTCAAGCATCTCGATATATTACGGGACTCAATTGGACAACCGAGTAATAAGTTATTGTCGTTTGAATTTGCTAAGAGCCTCTGTTCTAAATTTTGAGCGTCTCGATATACTACGGGACTCAATCGGACATCCGAGTAAAAAGTTATTATGGTTTGAATTTCCAACGAGCTTCCGTTTTCAATTACGAGCATCTAGATATATTATGGGACTCAATCAGACGTCAGAGTAAAAATTTATTGCCTTTTGAATTTGCTACGAGCTTCCGTTTTCAATTACGAGCGTCTTGATATACTACGGGACACAATTGGACATCCGAGTAAAAAACTATTGTCGTTTGAACTTGCTCAGAGCTTCTGTTTTCAATTTAAAGCGTCTTGATATATTACGGGACTCAATCGGATATCGGAGTTTAAAGTTATTGTGGTTTGCATTTGCTACAAGCTTCTGTTTTCAATTTTGAGAATCTCGATATATTACGGGATTCATTAGGACATCCGGGTAAAAAGTTATTGTCGTTTGAATTTGCTCAGAGCTTCTAATTTCAATTTTGAGCGTCTCGATATATTACGGGACTTAATTGGACATCCGAGTGAAAAGTTATTGTGGTTTGCATCTGCTACGAACTTTCGTTTTCAATTTCGAGCATCTCAATATATTGCGGGACTCAATCGGACATCCGATTAAAAAGTTATTGTCGTTTGAATTTGTCACCAGCTTTTGTTTTCAATTTTGAGTGTCTCGATATATTACAGGATTTAATCGGAAATCCGAGTTAAAAGTTATTGTTGTTTGGATTTTGTACGAGATTTTGTTTTCATTTTCGAGCATCTCGATATATTACGGGACTTAATCGGACATCCAAGTTAAAAGTTATTGTGGTTTGCATCTGCTACGAGCTTTCGTTTTCAATTTCGAGCATCTCGATATATTACAGGACTCAATCAGACATCCGATTAAAAAGTTATTGTCGTTTGAATTTCCTACGAGCCTATGTTCAGAATTTCGAGGATCTCGATATACTATGGGACTCAATCGGACATCCGAGTAAAAGGTTATTATGGTTTGAATTTGCTACGAGCTTTTGTTTTCAATTTCGAGCTTCTTGACATATTACGGGACTCAGTCGAACATCCGAGTAAAAAGTTATTGTCGTTTGAATTTGCTATGAGCTTCGGTTTTCAATTACGAGCGTCTTGATATATTACGGGACTCAATCGGACATCCGAGTTAAAACTTATTGTCGTTTGAATTTGCTCAGAACTTCCGTTTTAATTTACTAGCGTGTCGATATATTACGGGACT
This sequence comes from Glycine soja, assembly GCF_004193775.1. Taxonomy (NCBI): domain Eukaryota; kingdom Viridiplantae; phylum Streptophyta; class Magnoliopsida; order Fabales; family Fabaceae; genus Glycine; species Glycine soja. Next base: position 22,769 of record NW_021143999.1, read on the forward strand.
CAATCAGACAACCGAGTAAAAAGTTATTGTCATTTGAATTTGCAAAGAGCTTCTGTTTTCAATTTCGAGCGTCTAGATTACGGGACTCAATCGGATATTGGAGTTAAAAGTTATTGTGGTTTGCATTTGCTACGAGCTTCTGTTTTCAATTTCGAGCATCTCGATATATTACGGGACTCAATCGGACATCCGAGTAAAGAGTTATTGTCGTTTGAATTTGCTAAGAGCCTCTATTCTGAATTTCGATCGTCTCGATATTCTACGGGACTCCATCGGAATCCGAGTAAAAAGTTATTATGGTTTGAATTTCCAACGAGCTTCCGTTTTCAATTACGAGCGTCTAGATATATTACGGGACTTAATCGGACATCCGAGTTAAAAGTTATTGTGGTTTGCATTTGCTACGAGCTTCTGTTTTCAATTTCGAGCGTCTCGATATTTTACGGGACTCAATCGAATATTGGAGTTTAAAGTTATTGTGGTTTTCATTTGCTACGAGCTTCTGTTTTCAATTTCGAGCATCTCGATATATTGCGAGATTCATTCGGACATCCGAGTAAAAAGTTATTCTGGTTTGAATTTGCTAAGAGCCTCTGTTCTTAATTTCGAGCATCTCGATATACTATAGGACTCAATCGGACATCCGAGTAAAAAAATATTATTGTTTGAATTTCCAACGAGCTTTTGTTTTCAATTACGAGCGTTTAGATATATTATGAGACGCAATGGGATATCCAACTAAAAATTTATTCTCTTTTGAATTTGCTACGAGATTCTGTTTTCAATTACGAGCGTCTCAATATACTACGGGACACAATCGGACATCCGAGTAAAAAGTTATTGTCGTTTGAATTTGCTTAGAGCTTCTTTTTTCAATTTAAAGAATCTTGATATATTACGGGACTCAATTGGATATCGGAGTTTAAAGTTATTGTGGTTTTCATTTGCTACGAGCTTCTGTTTTCAATTTCAAGCATCTCGATATATTACTCAATCGGATATTGGAGTTTCAAGTTATTGTGGTTTGCATTTGCAACGAGCTTCTGTTTTCAATTTCAAGCATCTCGATATATTACGGGACTCAATCGGATATCGGAGTTAAAAGTTATTGTGGTTTGCATTTGCAACGAGATTCTGTTTTCAATTTCAAGCATCTCGATATATTACTCAATCGGATATTGGAGTTTCAAGTTATTGTGGTTTGCATTTGCTACGAGCTTCTGTTTTCAATTTCAAGCATCTCGATATATTACGGGACTCAATCGGACAACCGAGTAATAAGTTATTGTCGTTTGAATTTGCTAAAAGCCTCTGTTCTAAATTTTGAGCGTCTCGATATACTACGGGACTCGATCGGACATCCGAGTAAAAATTTATTGTCGGTTGAATTTGCTCAGAGCTTCTATTTTCAATTTCGAGCGTGTCGATATATTACGGGACTCAATCGGATATCGGAGTTAAAAGTTATTGTGGTTTGCATTTGCAACGAGATTCTGTTTTCAATTTCAAGCATCTCGATATATTACGGGACTCAATCGGACAACCGAGTAATAAGTTATTGTCGTTTGAATTTGCTAAGAGCCTCTGTTCTAAATTTTGAGCGTCTCGATATACTACGGGACTCAATCGGACATCCGAGTAAAAAGTTATTATGGTTTGAATTTCCAACGAGCTTCCGTTTACAATTACGAGCATCTAGATATATTATGGGACTCAATCGGACGTCAGAGTAAAAATTTATTGCCTTTTGAATTTGCTACGAGCTTCCGTTTTCAATTACGAGCGTCTCGATATACTACGGGACACAATTGGACATCCGAGTAAAAAACTATTGTCGTTTGAACTTGCTCAGAGCTTCTGTTTTCAATTTAAAGCGTCTTGATATATTACGGGACTCAATCGGATATCGGAGTTTAAAGTTATTGTGGTTTGCATTTGCTACAAGCTTCTGTTTTCAATTTTGAGAATCTCGATATATTACGGGATTCATTAGGACATCCGGGTAAAAAGTTATTGTCGTTTGAATTTGCTCAGAGCTTCTAATTTCAATTTTGAGCGTCTCGATATATTACGGGACTTAATTGGACATCCGAGTGAAAAGTTATTGTGGTTTGCATCTGCTACGAACTTTCGTTTTCAATTTCGAGCATCTCGATATATTGCGGGACTCAATCGGACATCCGATTAAAAAGTTATTGTCGTTTGAATTTGTCACCAGCTTTTGTTTTCAATTTTGAGTGTCTCGATATATTACAGGACTTAATCGGAAATCCGAGTTAAAAGTTATTGTTGTTTGGATTTTGTACGAGATTTTGTTTTCATTTTCGAGCATCTCGATATATTACGGGACTTAATCGGACATCTAAGTTAAAAGTTATTGTGGTTTGCATCTGCTACGAGCTTTCGTTTTCAATTTCGAGCATCTCGATATATTACAGGACTCAATCAGACATCCGATTAAAAAGTTATTGTCGTTTGAATTTCCTACGAGCCTATGTTCAGAATTTCGAGGATCATGATATACTATGGGACTCAATCGGACATCCGAGTAAAAAGTTATTATGGTTTGAATTTGCTACGAGCTTTTGTTTTCAATTTCGAGCTTCTTGACATATTACGGGACTCAGTCGAACATCCGAGTAAAAAGTTATTGTCGTTTGAATTTGCTATGAGCTTCCGTTTTCAATTACGAGCGTCTTGATATATTACGGGACTCAATCGGACATCCGAGTTAAAACTTATTGTCGTTTGAATTTGCACAGAACTTCCATTTTAATTTACTAGCGTGTCGATATATTACGGGACTCAATCAGACAACCGAGTAAAAGTTATTGTCATTTGAATTTGCTAAGAGCTTCTGTTTTCAATTTCGAGCGTCTCGATTACGGGACTCAATCGGATATTGGAGTTAAAAGTTATTGTGGTTTGCATTTGCTACGAGCTTCTGTTTTCAATTTCGAGCATCTCGATATATTACGGGACTCAATCGGACATCCGAGTAAAAAGTTATTGTCGTTTGAATTTGCTAAGAGCCTCTATTCTGAATTTCGATCGTCTCGATACACTACGGGACTCAATCGGAATCCGAGTAAAAAGTTATTATGGTTTCAATTTCCAACGAGCTTCCGCTTTCAATTACGAGCGTCTAGATATATTACGCAACTTAATCGGACATCCGAGTTAAAAGTTATTGTGGTTTGCATTTGCTATGAGCTTCTGTTTTCAATTTCGAGCGTCTCGATATATTACGGGACTCAATCGAATATCAGAGTTTAAAGTTATTGTGGTTTTCATTTGCTGCGAGCTTCTGTTTTCAATTTCAAGCATCCCGATATATTACGGGACTAAATCGGACATCCGAGTAAAAAGTTATTGTGGTTTGCATTTGAGCTTCTGTTTTGAATTTCTAGCATCTCGATATATTATGGGACATAATCGGACATCCGAGTTAAAAGTTATTGTGGTTTGCATCTGCTACGAGCTTTCTTTATCAATTTCTGCGTCTTGATATATTACGGGACTCAATCGGACATCCGAGAAAAAAGTTATTGTCGTTTGAATTTGCTACGTGCCTCTGTTCGGAATTTCTAGCGTTTCGATATACTACGGGACTCAATCGGACATCCGAGTAAAAAGTTATTTTGGTTTGAATTTCCAACGAGCTTTTGTTTTCAATTACGAGCGTTTAGATATATTATGAGACGCAATGGGATATCCAACTAAAAATTTATTCTCTTTTGAATTTGCTACGAGATTCTGTTTTCAATTACGAGCGTCTCAATATACTACGGGACACAATCGGACATCCGAGTAAAAAGTTATTGTCGTTTGAATTTGCTTAGAGCTTCTTTTTTCAATTTAAAGAATCTTGATATATTACGAGACTCAATTGGATATCGGAGTTTAAAGTTATTGTGGTTTTCATTTGCTACGAGCTTCTGTTTTCAATTTCAAGCATCTCGATATATTACTCAATCGGATATTGGAGTTTCAAGTTATTGTGGTTTGCATTTGCAACGAGCTTCTGTTTTCAATTTCAAGCATCTCGATATATTACGGGACTCAATCGGACAACCGAGTAATAAGTTATTGTCGTTTGAATTTGCTAAGAGCCTCTGTTCTAAATTTTGAGCGTCTCGATATACTACGGGACTCAATCGGACATCCGAGTAAAAATTTATTGTCGGTTGAATTTGCTCAGAGCTTCTATTTTCAATTTCGAGCGTGTCGATATATTACGGGACTCAATCGGATATCGGAGTTAAAAGTTATTGTGGTTTGCATTTGCAACGAGATTCTGTTTTCAATTTCAAGCATCTCGATATATTACGGGACTCAATCGGACAACCGAGTAATAAGTTATTGTCATTTGAATTTGCTAAGAGCCTCTGTTCTAAATTTTGAGCGTCTCGATATACTACGGGACTCAATCGGACATCCGAGTAAAAAGTTATTATGGTTTGAATTTCCAACGAGCTTCCGTTTTCAATTACGAGCATCTAGATATATTATGGGACTCAATCGGACGTCAGAGTAAAAATTTATTGCCTTTTGAATTTGCTACGAGCTTTTGTTTTCAATTTCGAGCTTCTCGATATATTACGGGACTCAGTCGGACATCTGAGTGAAAAGTTATTGTCTTTTGAATTTTCTCAGAGTTTCTGTTTAACATTTCAAGCGTCTTGATATATTACAACACTCAATCGGATATCCGACTAAAAAGTTATTGTCATTTGAATTTGCAAAGAGCTTCTGTTTTCAATTTCGAGCGTCTAGATTACGGGACTCAATCGGATATTGGAGTTAAAAGTTATTGTCGTTTGAATTTGCTAAGAGCCTCTATTCTGAATTTCGATCGTCTCGATATACTACGGGACTCCATCGGAATCCGAGTAAAAAGTTATTATGGTTTGAATTTCCAACGAGCTTCCGTTTTCAATTACGAGCGTCTAGATATATTACGGGACTTAATCGGACATCCGAGTTAAAAGTTATTGTGGTTTGCATTTGCTACGAGCTTCTGTTTTCAATTTCGAGCGTCTCGATATTTTACGAGACTCAATCGAATATCGGAGTTTAAAGTTATTGTGGTTTTCATTTGCTACGAGCTTCTGTTTTCAATTTCGAGCATCTCGATATATTGCGAGATTCATTCGGACATCCGAGTAAAAAGTTATTCTGGTTTGAATTTGCTAAGAGCCTCTGTTCTTAATTTCGAGCATCTCGATATACTATAGGACTCAATCGGACATCCGAGTAAAAAAATATTATTGTTTGAATTTCCAACGAGCTTTTGTTTTCAATTACGAGCGTTTAGATATATTATGAGACGCAATGGGATATCCAACTAAAAATTTATTCTCTTTTGAATTTGCTACGAGATTCTGTTTTCAATTACGAGCGTCTCAATATACTACGGGACACAATCGGACATCCGAGTAAAAAGTTATTGTCGTTTGAATTTGCTTAGAGCGTCTTTTTTCAATTTTAAGAATCTTGATATATTACGGGACTCAATTGGATATCGGAGTTTAAAGTTATTGTGGTTTTCATTTGCTACGAGCTTCTGTTTTCAATTTCAAGCATCTCGATATATTACTCAATCGGATATTGGAGTTTCAAGTTATTGTGGTTTGCATTTGCAACGAGCTTCTGTTTTCAATTTCAAGCATCTCGATATATTACGGGACTCAATCGGACAACCGAGTAATAAGTTATTGTCGTTTGAATTTGCTAAGAGCCTCTGTTCTAAATTTTGAGCGTCTCGATATACTACGGGACTCAATCGGACATCCGAGTAAAAATTTATTGTCGGTTGAATTTGCTCAGAGCTTCTAATTTCAATTTTGAGCGTCTCGATATATTACGGGACTTAATTTGACATCCGAGTGAAAAGTTATTGTGGTTTGCATCTGCTACGAACTTTCGTTTTCAATTTCGAGCATCTCGATATATTGCGGGACTCAATCGGACATCCGATTAAAAAGTTATTGTCGTTTGAATTTGTCACCAGCTTTTGTTTTCAATTTTGAGCGTCTCGATATATTACAGGACTTAATTGGAAATCCGAGTTAAAAGTTATTGTTGTTTGGATTTTGTACAAGATTTTGTTTTCATTTTCGAGCATCTCGATATATTACGGGACTTAATCGGACATCCAAGTTAAAAGTTATTGTGGTTTGCATCTGCTACGAGCTTTCGTTTTCAATTTCGAGCATCTCGATATATTACGGGACTCAATCGGACATCCGATTAAAAAGTTATTGTCGTTTGAATTTCCTACGAGCCTATGTTCAGAATTTCGAGGATCTCGATATACTATGGGACTCAATCGGACATCCGAGTAAAAAGTTATTATGGTTTGAATTTGCTACGAGCTTTTGTTTTCAATTTCGAGCTTCTCGATATATTACGAGACTCAGTCGGACATCTGAGTGAAAAGTTATTGTCCTTTGAATTTTCTCAGAGCTTCTGTTTAACATTTCAAGCGTCTTGATATATTACAACACTCAATTGGACATCCAAGTTAAAACTTATTGTCGTTTGAATTTGTTCAGAGCTTCCGTTTTAATTTACTAGCGTGTCGATATATTACGGGACTCAATCAGAATACCGAGTAAAAAGTTATTGTCATTTGAATTTGCTAAGAGCTTCTGTTTTCAATTTCGAGCGTCTCGATTACGGGACTCAATCGGATATTGGAGTTAAAAGTTATTGTGGTTTGCCTTTGCTACGAGCTTTTGTTTTCAATTTCGAGCATCTCGATATATTACGGGACTCAATCGGACATCCGAGTAAAAAGTTATTGTCGTTTGAATTTGCTAAGAGCCTCTATTCTGAATTTCGATCGTCTAGATATACTACTCGACTCAATCGGAATCCGAGTAAAAAGTTATTATGGTTTGAATTTCCAACGAGCTTCCGCTTTCAATTACGAGCGTCTCGATATATTACGGGACTTAATCGGACATCCGAGTTAAAAGTTATTGTGGTTTGCATTTGCTATGAGCTTATGTTTTCAATTTCGAGCGTCTCGATATATTACGGGACTCAATCGAATATCGGAGTTTAAAGTTATTGTGGTTTTCATTTGCTACGAGCTTCTGTTTTCAATTTCAAGCATCTCGATATATTACGGGACTAAATCGGACATCCGAGTAAAAAGTTATTGTGGTTTGCATTTGAGCTTCTGTTTTGAATTTCTAGCATCCCGATATATTATGGGACATAATCGGACATCCGAGTTAAAAGTTATTGTGGTTTGCATCTGCTACGAGCTTTCTTTATCAATTTCTGCGCCTTGATATATTACGGGACTCAATCGGACATCCGAGAAAAAAGTTATTGTTGTTTGAATTTGCTACGTGCCTCTGTTCGGAATTTCTAGCGTTTCGATATACTACGGGACTCAATCGGACATCCGAGTAAAAAGTTATTTTGGTTTGAATTTGCTACGAGCTTTTGTTTTCAATTTCGAGCTTCTCGATATATTACGGGACTCAGTCGGACATCTGAGTGAAAAGTTATTGTCCTTTTAATTTATGAGCGTGTCAATATATTACGGGACTCAATCAGACAACCAAGTAAAAAGTTATTGTCGTTTGAATTTGCTAAGAGCCTCTGTTCTAAATTTCGAGCGTCTCGATATACTACCGGACTCGATCGGACATTCGAGTAAAAAGTTATTTTGGTTTCAATTTCAAACGAGCTTCCATTTTCTATTACGAGCGTCTCGATATACTATGGGACACAATCGGACATCCGAGTAAAAAGTTATTGTCGTTTGAACTTGCTCAGAGCTTCTGTTTTCAATTTCGAGCGTCTCGATATATTACGGGACTCAATCAAATATCGGAGTTTAAAGTTATTGTGGTTTTCATTTGCTACGAGCTTCTGTTTTCAATTTCGAGCATCTCGATATATTGCCGGATTCATTCGGACATCCGAGTAAAAAGTTATTCTGGTTTGAATTTGCTAAGAGCCTCTGTTCTTAATTTCGAGCGTCTCGATATACTACGGGACTGAATCGGACATCCGAGTAAAAAATTATTATTGTTTGAATTTCCAACGAGCTTTTGTTTTCAATTACGAGCGTTTAGATATATTATGAGATGCAATGGGATATCCAACTAAAAATTTATTGTCTTTTGAATTTGCTACGACATTCCGTTTTCAATTACGAGCGTCTCAATATACTACGGGACACAATCGGACATCCGAGTAAAAAGTTATTGTCGTTTGAATTTGCTTAGAGCTTCTGTTTTCAATTTAAAGAATCTTGATATATTATGGGACTCAATCGGATATCGGAGTTTAAAGTTATTGTGGTTTTCATTTGCTACGAGCTTCTATTTTCAATTTCGAGCATCTCGATATATTACGAGATTCATTCGGACATCCGAGTAAAAAGTTATTGTCGTTTGAATTTGCTTAGAGCTTCTGTTTTCAATTTTGAGCGTCTCGATATAATACGAGACTTAATCGGACATCCGAGTTAAAAGTTATTGTGGTTTGCATTTGCTACATGCTTATGTTTTCAATTTCGAGCATCTCGATATAGTACGAGATTCATTCGGACATCCAAGTAAAAAGTTATTGTCGTTTGAATTTGCTACGAGCTTTTGTTTTCATTTTCGAGCGTCTCGATATATTATAGGATTTAATCGTACATCCAAGTTAAAAGTTATTGCGGTTTGCATTTGCTACAAGCTTTTGTTTTCAATTTCGATCATCTCGATATATAATGGGACAAAATCGTACATCCGAGTTAAAAGTTATTGTGGTTTGCATTTGCTATGAGCTTTTGTTTTCAATTTCGAGCATCTCGATATATTACGGGACTTAATCGGACATCCGAGTAAAAAGTTATTGTCGTTTGAATTTGCTACGAGCCTCTGATCAGACTTTCGAGCGTCTCGATATTCTACGGGACTCAATCGGACATCAGAGTAAAAAGTTATTATGGTTGGAAATTCCTACTAGCTTCCGTTTTCAATTACGAGCGTCTCGATATATTACAGGAATTAATCGGACATCTAAGTTAAAAGTTATTGTGGTTTGCATTTGCTACGAGCTTCTATTTTCAATTTCAAGCATCTCGATATATTACGGGACTCAATCGGACAACCGAGTAATTAGTTATTGTCGTTTGAATTTGCTAAGAGCCTCTGTTCTGAATTTCGAGCGTCTCGATATACTATGGGACTCAATCGGACATCTGAGTAAAAAGTTATTATGCTTTGATTTGCCAACGAGCTTCCATTTTCAATTAAGAGCGTCTAGATATATTATGGGACTCAATCGGACATCAGTGTAAAAATTTATTGTCTTTTGAATTTGCTTCGAGATTCCGTTTTCAATTTCGAGCATCTCGATATATTACGGGACTTAATCGGACATCCGAGTTAAAAGTTATTGTGGTTTGCATTTGCTACGAGCTTCTGTTTTCAATTTCGAGCATCGCGATATAATACGGGACTCAATCGGACATCCGACTAAAAAGTTATTGTCGTTTGAATTTGCTACGAGCCTCTGTTCAGAATTTCGAGCGTGTCGATATACTACGGGACTCAATCGGACATCAGAGTAAAAAGTTATTATGGTTGGAAATTCCAACTAGCTTCCGTTTGCAATTACGAGCGTCTCGATATATTATGGGAATTAATCGGACATCCGAGTTAAAAGTTTTTGTGGTTTGCATTTGAGCTTCTATTTTGAATTTCGAGCATCTCGATATATTATGGGACATAATCGGACATCCGAGTTAAACCTTATTGTGGTTTGCATCTGCTACGAGCTTTCTTTATCAATTTCTGCGTCTTGATATATTACGGGACTCAATCGGACATCCGAGAAAAAAGTTATTGTCGTTTGAATTTGCTACGTGCCTCTGTTCGGAATTTCTAGCGTTTCGATATACTACGGGACTCAATCGGACATCCGAGTAAAAAGTTATTTTGGTTTGAATTTGCTACGAGCTTTTGTTTTCAATTTCGAGCTTCTCGATATATTACGAGACTCAGTCGGACATCTGAGTGAAAAGTTATTGTCCTTTGAATTTTCTCAGAGCTTCTGTTTAACATTTCAAGCGTCTTGATATATTACAACACTCAATCGGCCATCCGACTAAAAAGTTATTGTCCTTTGAATTTGCTCAGAGCTTCTGTTCAGAATTTCATGAGTCTCGATATACTACGGGAGACAATCGGACATCCGAGTAAAAAGTTATTGTCGTTTGAATTTGCTCTGAGCTTCTGTTTTCAATTTCAAGCATCTCGATATATTACGGGACTAAATCGGACATCCGAGTAAAAAGTTATTGTCATTTGAATTTGCTAAGAGCTTCTGTTTTCAATTTCATGCGTCTCGATTACGGGTCTCAATCGGAAATTGGAGTTAAAAGTTATTGTGGTTTGCATTCGCTACGAGCTTCTGTTTTCAATTTCGAGCATCTCGATATATTACGGGAGTCAATCGGACATCCGAGTAAAAAGTTATTGTCGTTTGAATTTGCTAAGAGCCTCTGTTCTGAATTTCGATCGTCTCGATATACTACGGGACTCAATCGGAATCCGACTAAAAAGTTATTATGGTTTGAATTTCCAACGAGCTTCCGTTTTCAATTACGAGCGTCTCGATATATTACGGGACTCAATCGGACATCCGAGTAAAAATTTATTGTCGTTTGAATTTGCTACGAGCTTCTGTTTTCAATTACGAGCATCTCGATATACTACAGGACACAATCGGACATCTGAGTAAAAAGTTATTGTCATTTGAATTTTCTCATAGCTTCTGTTTTACATTTGAAGAGTCTCGATATATTACAACACTCAATTGGACATATGAGTTAAAAGTTATTGTTGTTTGAATTTGCTACGAGCTTTAGCTTTGAATTACGAGCAGCTAGATATATTACGGGACTCAATCGGACATCCTAGTAAAAAATTATTGTTGTCAGAATTTGCTCAGAGCTTCGGTTTTCAATTACGAGCGTCTTGATGTATTACGAGATTCATTCAGATATTCGGGTTAAAAGTTATTGTGGTTTGTATTTGCTACGAGCTTTCATTTTCAATTTCGAGCATCTGGATATATTACGGGACTTAATCGGATATCTGAGTTAAAAGTTATTGTGGTTTGCATTTGTTACGAGCTTCCTTTTTCAATTACGAGCGTTTCGATATATTATGGGATTCATTCGAAAATCCGAGTAAAAAGTTATTGTCGTTTGATTTAGCTCAGAGCTTCTGTTCAGAATTTCAAGCGTCTCGATATACTACGGGACACAATCGGACATCCGAGTAGAAAGTTATTGTCGTTTGAATTTGCTCAGAGCTTTTGTTTTCAATTTTGAGCGTCTCGATAAATTACAGGACTTAATCAGACATCCGAGTTAGTTGTTATTGTGGTTTGCATTTGCTACGAGCTTCTGTTTTCAATTTCGAGCATCTCAATATATTATGGGATTCATTTGAACATCCGTGTATAAAGTTATTGTCGTTTGAATTTTCTCAGAGCTTCTGTTTTCAATTTCGAGCATCTCGATATATTACGGGACATAATCGTAAATCCGAGTTAAAAGTTATTGTGGTTTGCATATGCTACGAGCTTTTGTTTTCAATTTCGAGCATCTCGATATATTATGGGACATAATTGGACCTCCGAGTTAAAAGTTACTGTGGTTTGCATTTGCTACGAGCTTTTGTTTTCAATTTTGAGCATCTCGATATATTACGGGACTTAATCGGACATCCGAATTAAAAGTTATTCTGGTTTGCATTTGCTACCTGCTTCTGTTTTCAATTTCGAGCATCTCGATATATTACGGGATTCATTCGAACATCCGAGTAAAAAGTTATTGTCGTTTGAATTTGGTCAGATCTTCTATTTTAAATTTTGAGCAACTAAATAATACGGGACTTAATCGGACATCCGAGTTAAAAGTTATTGTGGTTAGAATTTGCTGAGAGTTATGTTTAGAATTTCAAGCGTCTCGATATATTACGGGAGTTAATTGTACATTTGAGTTAAAAGTTATTGTTGGTTGCATTTGCTACGAGCTTTCCTTTTCAATTTCTAGTATCTCGATATATTACGAGACTTAATCGGACATCTGTGTTAAAAGGAATTGTGGTTTGCATTTTCTACGAGCTTCCATTTTCAATTACGAGCGTCTCGATATATTATGGGATTCATTCGAAAATTCGAGTAAAAAGTTATTGTCGTTCAATTTTGCTCAGAGCTTCTGTTCAGAATTTCAAGCGTCTCGATATACTACGGGACACAATCGGACATCCAAGTAAAAAGTTATTGTCGTTAGAATTTGCTCAGAACTTCTGTTTTCAATTTCGAGCATCTCGATATATTACGTGGAAGAAATGGACATCCGAGTTAAAAGTTATTATGGTTTGAATTTGCTTTGAGCTTCCACTTTCAATTACGAGCGTCTCGATATAATACAGGACTCAATCAGGCTTCCGAGTTAAAACTTATTGTCGTTTGAATTTGGTACGAGCTTCCGTTTTCAGTTACGAGCGTGTCGATATACTACAGGACACAATCGTACATCTGAGTAAAAAGTTATTGTCGTTTGAATTTGCTTAGAGGTTCTGTTTTACATTTCAAGCGTCTCGATATATTACAGCACTCAGTCGGACATCCAAGTTAAAAGTTATTGTTGTTTGAATTTTCTACGAGCTTCCGTTTTCAATTACGAGCTTCTAGATATATTACGGGACTCAATCGGACATCCGAGTAAAAAGTTATTGTTGTCAAAATTTGCTCAGAGATTCTGTTTTCAATTACGAGCGTCTCGATATATTACGGGATTCATTCAGATATGAGTTAAAAGTTATTGTTGTTTGCATTTGCTAAGAGCTTCCATTTTCAATTTCGAGTGTCTCGATATATTACGGGATTCATTCGGACATCTGAGTAAAAATTTATTCTCGTTTGAATTTGCTCAGATCTTCTATTTTAAATTTTGAGCGTCTCAATATATTACGGGACTGAATCGAACATCCTCGTTAAAAGTTATTGTGGTTTGCAATTGCTACGAGCTTTTGTTTTCAATTTCGAGCATCTCGATATATTACAGGACTTAATTGGATATCCGAGTAAAAAGTTATTGTCGTTAGAATTTGCTCAGAGTTCTGTTCAGACTTTCAAGCATCTCGATATATTACAGGACTTAATCGGACATCCGAGTTAAAAGTTATTGTGGTTTGCATTTTCTACGAGCTTTCGTTTTCAATTTCTAGCATCTCGATATATTATAGGACTTAATCGGACATCTGAGTTAAAAGTAATTGTGGTTTGTATTTGCAACGAGCTTCCATTTTCAATTACGAGCGTCTCGATATATTGTGGGATTCATTCGAAAATCCGAGCAAAAAGTTATTGTCGTTTGATTTTGCTCAGAGCTTCTGTTCAGAATTTCATGCATCTCAATATACTACGGGACACAATCGGACATCCAAGTAAAAAGTTATTGTCGTTTGAATTTGCTCAGAATTTCTATTTTCAATTTCTAGCGTCTCGATATATTACAGCACTTAATCGAACATCCGAGTTAAAATTTATTGTGGTTTGCATTTGCTACAAGCTTTTGTTTTCAATTTTGAGCATCTTGATATATTACGGAACTCAATCGGACATTCGGGTAAAAAGTTATTGTCATTTGAATTTGCTCAGAGCATCTGTTTTTAATTACGAGTGTCTCGATATATTACAGGACTAAATCAGACATATGAGTAAAAAGTCATTGTCATTAGAATTTTCTCAGAGCTTCCGTTTTCAATTACGAGCATCGATATATTATGGCACTCAATCGGACATCCGTGTTAAAAGTTATTGCGGTTTTCATTTACTATGAGCTTCCGTTTTTAGTTTCGAGCTTATCGATATATTACGGGACTCAGTCGGACATCCGAGTAAAAAGTTATTGTCGTTTGAATTTGCTATGAGCTTCCGTTTTCAATTACGAGCATCTCGATATATTATGGGATTCATTCGGACATCCGAGTAAAAAGTTATTGTCGTTTGATTTTGGTCAGAGCTTTTGTTCTGAATTTTGAGCGTCTCGATATATTACGAGATACAATCGGACATCCGAGTAAAAAGCTATTATCGTTTGAATTTGCTTAGATCTTCTGATCTAAATTTCGAGCGTCTCGATAAACTACGGGACTCAATCGGACATCCGAGTAAAAAGTTATTATGGTTTGAATTTGCTACGAGCTTCCATTTTCAATTACGAGCGTCTCAATATATTACGGGACTCAGTCGGACATCCGAGTAAAAAGTTATTGTCGTTTTAATTTGCTATGAGCTTCCGTTTTCAATTACGAGCGTCTTGATATATTATGGGATTCATTTGGACATCCGAGTAAAAAGTTATTGTCGTTTGATTTTGCTCAGAGCTTCTGTTCTGAATTTCGAGTGTCTCGACTTATTACGGGACACAATAGGACATCCGAGTAAAAAGTTATTGTCGTTTGAATTTGCTCAGAGCTTCTGTTCTGAATTTCGAGCGTCTCGATATACTACGAGACTCAATCAGACATCCGAGTAAAAAGTTATTATGGTTTGAATTTGCCACAAGCTTTCATTTTCAATTATAAGCGTCTCGATATATTACGGGACTCAATCGGACATTCGAGAAAAATGTTATTATCGTTAGAATTTGCTCAGAGCTTCCGTTTTCAATTACGAGTGTCTCGATATATTATGGGATTTATTCGGACATCCGAGTAAAAAGTTATTGTCGTTTGATTTTGGTCAGAGCTTCTGTTCTGAATTTTGAGCGTGTTGATATACTATGGATCACAATCGGACATTCGAATAAAAAGTTATCATCGTTCTAATTTGCTTAGAGCTTTTGTGATGTGAACCTGAGGAGAAGCAGATCGTTTGATACAGGCTACGGAGGTTTTGGTGATGCCACTTCCAAAGAGGGAAGATAAGTCAGGGTAGACGCCACTTTCAATGAAGGAAGATAAGTCAGGGTAGACGCCACTTCCGGTGAAGGAAGATAAGTCAGGGTAGACGCCACAAGGATTACCTTGATAAGTCTGATAAGTTGTTCAACAAGGAACCTAGAGAGAAACTCTGACCCAATTTTATGAAAAATGCCAAAAGTCCCTCTTATTCAAAACAAAAACCAATACTTATAGTGTATTTGAACAAAAAGATAAAAATAGACATGGGCCTTCTAAATAGTTTGGGCCAAAATTACAATAAATAAAAATTATAACTAAAAAACATATTTAACTTGGGCCTTCAAATTAATCTGGGCCTTCAGCAACAATTACTAGTCTTGATAGTGTCTCTGCCTCTGGGCCTTCATCCTTCTCCACTCGGGGGCTTTATCCTTCTCCACTTGGGCCTTCGCCCTTCTCTACTTGGGCCTTTAGCCTGTATTTGGCCAATTTCAAGATTCTCATCATTCCCTCCTTCTTGGAAAACATTTGCCCTCAAATGTCCAGGATCATCACCTGGTTCAAGTACCACTTCCTTCCTTTTCTTGTTGGCTTGCTTAGTATAACTTTCATTCTTCTTTGCAATTTGCACCTTCACTTGGTCATACAATCTTTTCACATACTCAACTTTGACCTGTGCATCCTTATGCTAAGTCTCTTGGGGCTTGCTGTTGTAAGTTGGCTTGTTAGGCAATGAAGCTTCTAGAAGGAGATCAACTTGATGTTCTATGCTTCTTGAAGGTGGTAGTCCATGAGGAATCTCCTTGGGAAAGACATCTTTAAATTCCTGCAATAAGGGTTGAACACTAGGAGAAACATAAATAGTTAACTGATTAGAATTATCACTCTCTCTCTCTTGTGTATCACTCCATCTCTCAAGTGTATCACTCTTCCTTTTTCTATTCCTCTGTGATGCCTCACTATTGTCTCTCTCTTGTTCTCTCTTTTCTCTCCTTCTGATTTGGTTATCACACACTTCTCTAAGGGATAGAGGTTTATGAATAATTTTCTGGTCATGGTGCTGGAAAGAAATCTTGTTGGTGAAGCCATCATGCACTGCTTTGGTGTCCTCTTCAATGTTGGCCCTCACTAGTGCCATCTGCATCTCCTTGTCCTCAACAGTCAAACTTCCTTGGGATAACCTCTGGAGTTTTTGTCGCATGGTTCTACTGTAGCTGGTTGGAACATACCTCTTTCGCATAACCCTTCTCATCTCAGTCCATGTATCTATCTCCCGCCCTTCTTCTCTCTTCATCTCTCTTTGATTTTTCATCCACCAAATAAGGGCATAGTCTGAGAATGTAGCTGCTGCTAACTTCACCTTCTGCTCTTCAGGATAATCATTGTATGAGAATGCATGCTGAATCTTCATCTCCCAGTCAACGTAGGCGTCTAGGTCACTCCTGCCTTTAAAAGAGGATACATTGAGTTTTACTCCCTCAATTCTGTCTTCCCCCTCTATTCGGTTCGATCCATCATTGACCCTTCTGTTGCCACCATAAGGTCTCCCAGCATTTGGATTCATTTGGTGCTCTAGTCGTTCTATTCGCCTGTAGAGCACTTCATTATTATGGTTCAACAAACGTTGCATTTGTGTAGTCATCGCGTCTAGTAACAAGCGCTAAAATCTGTCTAGTTGATGATATACACTACCATTGTCACCAGCTCCTGCCATGATTAAGGAACAAAGAATTTTGTAGTAATTTAAAAAAAAATTCCGAACCTCACCACTCTCTACTCACGTGTTTCTCTCTTTGATGGTAGTTCACTCGTGTTTGATGCTCTCAATATAGGCTTTTGTGTGATGTTTTCACTCTTGCCTTTTACCACTCACTCCCTCTTAAGTTCCTGGATGAATCAAATTAGACACACAAGGTATATAACAGGAAAGACAGTTTAATTATCACAGACTGTGTAGCAGATTTAATTTGGATAACAAATCATATTTGATTTTGGTTAACAGATTAGACATGATTTGGATTTAGATTTGATTTGGATAACAAATTGGATTTGATTTGGATAACAGATTGGATTTGATTTTGATAACAGATTAGACTTGATTTGGATAGCATATTGGATTTGATTTGGATAACAGATTAGATTTGATTTGATTTGAATAACATATTTGATTTGGATAACAAATTAGATTTAATTTGGATAACAGATATGATAACAAATAAGATAAACAAATAAGATAACAGATATGACAAGTAAACTTCAAATGCTCATAACTTTGCCTACGGTTGTCCGTTTGAGGCCCACTATATATCAAAACGCTCAGAATTCATAGGAGAATCTAGAAAAGGGGATTTGATCCACGATTTTTTTTTTCCAAAAAACACCTCTAAATGCCTCAATTTCGTGTTCAAAGATCAAACACCCACTTTTTTTTTCTTCTTTTCTTCTCTTTTTTAAAAAAATAAAAAATAAAATTTCTGCAACTTTTTTTTTACTTGAAACAGAATCAAATAGATTTTTTTTTTAAAACAAAGTCTGAAAGATATAAGAAACAAGAACAAGAACAAGAACAAAAAACGTGACAAGAACAAGAACAAGAACGAAACAAAGACACAAACAAGACGCAAACAAGAACGAAACAAGGACAAATTACAAAAAAAAATAGGATAGGATAGGATAGAACTTGTATCAAGAGCCGAAGCTCTGATACCAGATGATGTGAACCTGAGTAAGAGCGGATCATTTGATACAGGCTACGAAGGTTTGGGTGACGCCACTTCCAAAGAGGGAAGATAAGTCAAGGTAGACGCCACTTCCAATGAAGGAAGATAAGACAGGGTAGACGCCACTTCCGGTGAAGGAAGATAAGTCAGGGTAGACGCCACAAGGATTACCTTGATAAGTCTGATAATTGGTTCAACAAGGAACCTAGAGAGAAACTCTCACCCAATTTTATGAAAAATGCCAAAAGTCCCTCTTATTCAAAACAAAAACCAATACTTATAGTGTATCTGAACAAAAAGATAAAAATAGACATGGGCCTTCTAAATAGTTTGGGCCAAAATTACAATGAATAAAAATTATAACTAAAAAACATATTTAACTTGGGCCTTCAAATTAATCTGGGCCTTCAGCAACAATTAATAGTCTTGATAGTGTCGATATACAACGGGACCCAATCGTACATTCGGTTAAAAAGTTATTGTCGTTAGAATTTGCTAAGAGCTTATGTTTTCAATTACGAGTGTCTCGATATACTACAACACTCAATCGGACATCCGAATAAAATGTTATTGTCGTTTGATTTTGCTCAGAGCTTTTTCTCTGAATGTTGAGCGTCTCGATATATTACGGGACTCAGTCGGACATCCGAGTAAAAAGTTATTGCAGTTTGCTTTTGCTACCAGCTTCCATTTTCAATTTCGAGAGTCTCGATATATTATGGGACACAATCATAAATCCAAGTAAAAAGTTATTATGGTTTGAATTTGCTACGAGCGTCCGTTTTCAATTACGAGCGTCTCGATATATTACGGGACTCAATCAGGCAAGCGAGTTAAAAGTTATTGTTGTTTGAATTGGCAACGAGCTTCTATTTTCAATTACAACCGTGTCAATATACTACGGGACACAATCGGACATCCGAGTAAAAAGTTATTGTCGTTTGAATTTGCTCAGAACTTCCGTTTTCAATTATGAGAGTCTCGATATATTATGGGACTCAATCAGACATTCGAGTTAAAAGTTATTGTCGTTTGAATTTGCTACGAGCTTCCGTTTTCAATTACGAGCGTGTAGATATATTACGGGACTCAATCAGACATCCGAGTAAAAAGTTATTGTCGTTTGAATTTTCTAGGAGCTTCAGTTTTCAATTTGGAGCATCTCGATATATTACGGGACTCAATTGGACATCCGAGTAAAAAGTTATTATGGTTTGAATTTGCTACGAGCTTCCGTTTTCAATTACGAGCTTTTTGATATATTACGGGACTCAGTCGGACATGCGAGTTAAAAGTTATTGTTGTTTGAATTTGCTATGAGCTTCTGTTTTCAATTACGAGCGTGTCGATATACTACGGGACACAATCGAACATCCGAGTAAAAAGTTATTGTCGTTAGAATTTGCTAAGAGCTTCCGGTTTCAATTACGAGAGTCTCGATATATTACGGGATTCATTCGGACATCCGAGTTAAAAGTTATTGTGGGTTGCATTTGCTACGAGCTTCCATTTTCAATTTTGATTGTCTCGATATATTACGGTATTCAATCGGACGTCCGAGTAACATGTTATTGTCGTTAGAATTTGCTCAGAGCTTCCGTTTTCAATTACGAGTGTCTTGATATATTACGGGATTCATTCGCACATCCGAGTTAAAAGTTATTGTCGTTTGATTTTGGTCAGAGCTTCTGTTCTTAATTTCGAGCGTCTCGATATACTATGTGTCACAATCGGACATCCGAATTAAAAGTTATTGTCATTTGAATTTGCTCAGAGCTTTTGTTTTCAATTTTGAGAGTCTGGATATATTACGGGACAAAATCGAATATCCGAGTAAAAAGTTATTGTCGTTTGAATTTGCTAGGAGCTTCCGTTTTCAATTACGAGTGTCTCGATATATTACGGGACTCAATCCGACATCCGAGTAAAAAGTAATTATCGTTAGATTTGGGTAAGCTTCTATTCATAATTTCGAGTGTCTCGATATACTTCAGGACACAATCGGACATCCGAGTAAAAAGTTATTGTCGTTTGAATTTGCACAGAGCTTCTGTTTTCAATTTCGAGCGTCACGATATACTACGGGACACAATCGGAAGTCTGAGTAAAAAGTTATAGTCGTTTGAATTTGATAAGAGTTTCTGTTTTTAATTTCGAGCGTCTCGATATATTACAGGACTCAATCAGACATCCGACTTAAAAGTTATTATCGTTTGAATTTGTAACGAGTTTCCATTTTCAATTGCGAGCGTCTCGATATATTACGGGACACAATCGTACATCCGAGTAAAAAGCTAATGTCGTTTGAATTTGCTCAGAGCTTCTGTTTTCAATTTTCATCGTCACGATATACTACGGGACACAATCGAACATCCGAGTAAAAAGTTATTGTCGTTTGAATTTGCTAGGAGCTTCTGTTTTCAATTTGGAGCATCTTGATATATTACGGGACTCAATCGGACATTTGATTAAAATGTTATTGTCGTTTGAATTTGCTTAGAGCATCTATTTTCAATTTCGAGCATCTCGATATATTACAGCACTGAATCAGACATCTGAGTACGAGGTTATTGCGTTTGAATTTGCTACGAGCTTCCGTTTTCAATTACAAGTGTGTCGATATACTACGATACACAATCAGACACCCGAGTAAAAAGTTATTGTCGTTAGAATTTGCTCAGTTCTTTTCTTTTCAATATTGAGTGTCTCGATATATTACGGGACTCAATCAAACATCCGAGTAAAAAGTTATTGTCGTTACAATTTTCTTAGGGCTTCCGTTATCAATTACAAGCGTCCAGATATATTATGAGATTCATTCGGACATCTGAGTAAAAATTTATTGTCGTTCGATTTTGGTAAGAGCTTCTATTCTGAATTTCGAGCGTCTCGATATACTTCGGGAGACAATCGGACATCCGAGTAAAAAGTTATTGTCGTTTGAATTTGCTCAGAGCTTCTGTTTTCAATTTCGAGCGTCACGATATACTACGAGACAAAATCGGAAATCCGAGTAAAAAGTTATGGTCGTTAGAATTTGCTAAGAGCTAATGTTTTTAGTTTTGAGCGTCTCAATATATTACGGGACTTAATCGGCCATCCAAGTTAAAAGTTATTGGGGTTTGCATTTGCCACGATCTTCCGTTTTCAATTTTGAGCATCACGATGGAGTACGGGACACAATCGGACATCCGAGTAAACGTTATTGTCGTTTGAATTTGCTTAGAGCTTTTGTTTTCAATTTCGACCGTCTCGATATATTACAGCACTGAATCAGACATCTGAGTAAAAAGTTATTGTTGTTTGAATTTGCTTAGAGCATCTGTTTTCAATTTCGAGCGTCTGGATATACTATGGGACTCAATCGAACATCCGAGTAAAAAGTTATTATGGTTTGAATTTGCTAGGAGCTTCTGCTTTCAATTTGGAGCATCTCGATATATTGCGGGACTCAATCGGATATCCGAGTAAAAAGTTATTGTCGTTTGAATTTGCTCAGACCATCCATTTTCAATGTCGAGCGTGTCGATATACTACAGGGCTCAATCGGACATTTGAGTAAAAAGTTATTATGGTTTGAATTTGCTACGAGCCTCCGTTATCAATAACGACCGTGCAGATATATGACGAGATTCATTCGGACATCCGAGTTAAAAGTTATTGCGGTTTGCATTTGCAACAAGCTTCCATTTTCAATTTCGAGTGTCTCGATATATTACGGGACTCAATCGGACATCCAAGTAACATGTTATTGTCGTTAGAATTTTCTCAGAGCTTTCGTTTTCAATTACGAGTGTCTCGATATATTACGGGATTCATTCGGACATCCGAGAAAAATGTTATTGTTGTTTGATTTATGTCAGAGCTTCTGTTCTAAATTTCGGAGTCTCAATATACTACGGGTCACAATCGAGCATCCGAATAGAAAGATATTGTCATTTGAATTTGCTCAGAGCTTTTGTTTTTAACTTCAAGCGTCTTGATATATTGTCGTTAGATTATGGTAAGAGCTTCTATTCTGAATTTCGAACGTCTCGATATACTTCGGGACACAATCAGACATCTGAGTAAAAAGTTGTTGTCGTTTGAGTTTGCTCAGAGCTTCTGTTTTCAATTTCGAGCGTCACGATATACTACGGGACAGAATCGGACATCTGAGTAAAAAGTTATTGTCGTTAGAATTTTCTCAGAGCTTCCATTTTCAATTGCGAGTGTCTCGATATATTACGGGATTCATTCGGACAACCGAGTAAAAAGTTATTGTCGTTAGATTTTGGTCAGAGCTTCTATTTTTAATTTTGAGCGTCTCGATATGCTTCGGGACCCAATCGGACATCCGAGTAAAAAGTTTTTGTCGTTTGAATTTGCTCAGGGCTTCTGTTTTCAATTTCTAGCGTCTCGATATATTACAACACTCAATCGGACATCCGAGTTAAAAGTTATTGTCGTTTGAATTTGCTACGAGCTGTCGTTTTCAATTACGAGCGTCTCGATATACTAAGGGATACAATCGGGCATCCGAGTAAAGAGTTATTGTGGTTTGAATTTGCTAGGAGCTTCTTTTTTCAATTTGGAGCATCTCGATATACTACGGGAAAAAATCGGACATCCGAGTAAAAAGGTATTGTCATTTGAATTTGCTCAGAGCATCTGTTTTCAATTTCGAGCATCTCAAAATATTACGGGACTCAATCCGACATCCGAGTTAAAAGTTATTGTCGTTTGAATTGGCTCAGAGCTTCTGTTTTGAATTTCGAGCGTCTCGATATATTACGGGACTCGATCGGACATCCGAGTAAAAAGTTATTATGGTTTGAATTTGGTACGAGCTTCCGTTTTCTATTACGAGCCGGTCGATATATTACGAGACTCAATCGGACATCCGAGTTATAAGTTATTGCCGTTTGAATTTGCAACGTGCTTCTGTTTTCAATTTCAAGCGTCTTGATATATTACAGGACTCAATCGGACATTCGAGTTAAAAGTTATTGTCGTTTGAATTTGCTACGAGCTTCCGTTTTCAATTACGAGCGTCTAGATATATTACGGGACTCAACCGGACATCCGTGTAAAAAGTTATTGTCGTTAGAATTTTCTCAGAGCTTCCATTTTCAATTACGAGCGTCTCGATATATTATGGGATTCATTCGAACATCCGAGTTAAAAGTTATTGTGGTTATCATTTGGTCAGAGCTTCTGTTCTGAATTTTGAGCATCACGTTATACTACGAGTCACAATCGAACATTCGAGTAAAAATTATTGTCGTTTGAATTTGCTCAGAGCTTTTGTTTTCAATTTTGAGCGTCTGGATATATTATGGGACAGAATCGAACATCCGAGTAAAAATTTATTGTCGTTAGAATTTTCTCAGAGCTTCTGTTTTCAATTACGAGTGTCTCGATATATTACGTAATTCATTCGGACATCCGAGTAAAATGTTATTGTCGTTAGATTTTGGTAACAGCTTCTATCTGAATTTCGAGCGTCTCGATATACTTCGGGACACAATCGGACATCCGAGTAAAAAGTTATTGTCGTTTGAATTTGCTCAGAGTTTCTGTTTTCAATTTCGAGCGTCACGATATACTACGGGACACAATCGGACATCCAAGTAAAAAGTTATTGTCCTTTGAATTTGCTAAGAGCTTATGTTTTCAATTTTGAGCGTCTCGATATATTACGGGACTTAATCGACCATCCGAGTTAAAAGTTATTGTGGTTTGCATTTGCTACGAGCTTTCGTTCTCAATTTCGAGCGTCTCGATACATTACGAGACTCAATCAGACATCCGAGTAAAAAGTTATTGTCGTTTGATTTTGCTCGGACCTTATGTTTTCAATTTCGAGCGTCACGATATACTACGGGACACAATCGGACATCCGAGGAAAAAGTAATAGTCGTTTGAGTTTGCTCAAAGCTTCTGTTTTCAATTTCGAGGGTCTCGATATATTACCAGACTCAATTAGACATCCGAGTTAAAAGTTATTGTTGTTTGAATTTGCTTTGAGCTTCCGCTTTCAATTACGAGCGTCTCGATATACTAAGGGACACAATCGTACATCTGAGTAAAAATTAATGTCGTTTGAATTTGCTCAGAGCTTCTGTTTTCAATTTCAAGCGTCTCGATATATTACAGCAGTGAATCGGACATCTGAGTAAAAAGTTATTGCGTTTGAATTTGCTACGATCTTCCGTTTTCATTTACGAGCATCTCGATATACTACGGGACACAATCCGAAATCTGAGTAAAAAGCAATTATCGTTTCAATATGCTCAAAGCTTCTGTTTTCAATATCGAGCGTCTCGATATATTACGGGACTCAGTCGGACATCCGAGTAAAAAGTTATTGTCGTATGAATATGCTCATAGCATCTTTAATCAATTTCGTGCATCTCGATATACTATGGGACTCAATCGGACATCCGTGTAAAAAGTTATTATTGTTTGAATTTACTACGCGCCTCCGTTTTCAATTTCGAGCGTCTCGATATATTACGGGACTCAATCGGACATCCAAGTTAAAAGTTATTGTCATTTGAATTTGCTAAGAGCATCCGTTATCAATTACGAGCATCCAGATATATTACGAGATTGATTCGGACATCCGAGTTAAAATTTATAGTCGTTTGATTTTGGTCAGAGCTTCCGTTTTCAATTAAGAGTGTCTCGATATATTACGGGATTCATTCGGACATCCGAGTAACAAGTTATTGTCATTAGATTTTTGTCAGAGTTTCTGTTCTGAATTTCAAGCCTCTCGATATACTATGGGTCACAATCGGACATCCGAATAAAAAATGATTGTCGTTTGAATTTGCTTAGAGCTTTTATTTTCAATTTTGAGCGTCTGGATATATTACGGGACAAAATCGAACATCCGAGTAAAAAGTTATTGTCGTTAGAATTTTCTCAGAGCTTTTGTTTTCAATTACGAGTGTCTCGATATATTACGGGATTAATTCCGACATCCAAGTAAAAAGTTATTGTCGTTAGATTTTGGTAAGAGCTTCTATTCTGAATTTCGAGCATGTCGATATACTACGGGACACAATCGGACATCCGAGTAAAAAGTTATAGTCGTTTGAATTTGCTCAGAGCTTCTATTTTCAATTTCGAGCGTCACGATATATTACAAGACTCAATCAGACATCCGAGATAAAAGTTATTGTCATTTGAATTTTCTCGAGGGTCTCGATATACTACGGGACACAATCGGACATCCGAGTAAAAAGTTATTGCTGTTTGAATTTTCTCAAAGCTTATGTTCTCAATTTCAAGCATCTTGATATATTACAGGACACAATCGGACATCCGAGTAAAAAGTTATAGTCATTTGAATTTGCTCAGAGCTTCTATTTTCAATTTCGAGCGTCACGATATATTACAAGACTCAATCAGACATCCGAGTAAAACGTTATTGCTGTTTGAATTATCTCAAAGCTTATGTTCTCAATTTCAAGCGTCTTGATATATTACAGGACTCAACCGGACATTCGACTTAAAAGTTAATGTCGTTTGAATTTGCTACGAGCTTCCGTTTTCAATTACGAGCGTCTAGATATATTACGGGACTCAATCAGACATCCGTGTAAAAAGTTATTGTCGTTAGAATTTGCTCAGAGCTTCCGTCTTCAATTACGAGCGTCTTGATATATTACGGGTTTCATTTGGACATCCGACTTAAAAGTTATTGTGGTTTGCATTTGGTCAGAGCTTCTGTTCTAAATTTCGAGCGTGTCGATATACTACGGGTCACAATCGGACATCCGAACAAAAAGTTATTGTCCTTTGAATATGCTCAGAGCTTTTGCTTTCAATTTTGAGTGTCTGGATATATTACGGGACAGAATCGAACATCCGAGTAAAAAGTTATTGTCGTTAGAATTTTCTCAGAGCTTCCGTTTTCAATTACGACTGTCTTGATATATTACGTGATTCATTCAGACATCTGAGTAAAAAGTTATTGTCGTTTGAATTTTCTCAGAGTTTTTCTTTTCAATTTCGAGCGCCACGATATACTACGGGACACAATCGGACATCCAAGTAAAAAGTTATTGTCGTTTGAATTTGCTAAGAGCTTATGTTTTCAATTTTGAGCGTCTCGATATATTACGGGACTTCATCGGCCACCCGAGTTAAAAGTTATTGTGGTTTGCATTTGCTACGAGCTTCCGTTTTCAATTTCGAGCGTCTCGATACATTATGAGACTCAATCAGACATCCGAGTAAAAAGTTATTGTCGTTTGATTTTGCTCAGACCTTATGTTTTCAATTTTGAGCGTCACGATATACTACGGGACTCAGTCAGACATCTGAGTTAAAAGTTATAGTCGTTTGAATTTGCTAGGAGCCTCGTTTTCAATTACGAGCGTCTCGATATACTAAGGGACACAATCGTACATCCGAGTAAAAAGTTAATGTCGTTTCAATTTGCTCAGAGCTTCTATTTTCAATATCGAGTGTCTCGATATATTATGGGACACAATCGGACATCCGAGTGAAAATTTATTGTCGTTTGAATTCGCTTAGAGCTTCTGTTTTCAATTTTGAGTGTCACGATATAGTATAGGACACAATCGGACATTCGAGTAAACGTTATTGTCGTTTGAATTTGCTCTGAGCTTCTGTTTTCAATTTCGAGCGTCTCGATATATTACAGCACTGAATCGGACATCTGAGTAAAAAGTTATTGTCGTTTGACTTTGCTTAGAGCATCTGTTTTCAATTTTGAGCGTCTCGATATACTCTGGGACTCAATCGTACATCCGAGTAAAAGGTTATTATGGTTAGAATTTGCTAGGAGCTTCTGTTTTCAATTTGGAGCATCTCGATATATTATGGGACTTAATCGGACATTCGAGTTAAAAGTTATTGTCGTTTAAATTTGCTCAGACCATCCGTTTTCAATGTCGAGCGTCTCGATATACTACGGGACTCAATCGGACATACGAGTAAAAAGTTATTATGGTTTGAATTTGCTACGAGCCTCCGTTTTCAGTTATGAGCGTCTCGGAATATTACGGGACTCAATCGAACATCCTAGTGAAATGTTATTGTCGTTTGAATTTGCTATGAGCTTCCATTTTCAATTACGAGCGTGTCGATATACTACGGGACACAATCAGACACCCTAGTAAAAAGTTATTGTCGTTTGAATTTGCTCAGGGCTTTTCTTTTCAATTTTGTGCGTCTCGATATATTACGGGACTTAATCAGACATCCGAGTAAAAGGTTATTGTCGTTAGAATTTTCTTAGAGCTTCCGTTATCAGTAACGAGCATCCAGATATATTACGAGATTCATTCGGACATCTGAGTTAAAAGTTATTGCGGTTTGCATTTGCTACGAGCTTCTATTTTCAACTTCGAGTGTCTCGATATATTACGGGACTCAATCCGACATCCAAGTAACATGTTATTGTCGTTAGAATTTGCTCAGAGCTTCCATTTTCAATTACGAGTGTCTCGATATATTACGAGATTCATTCGAACATCCGAGTAAAAAGTTATTGTCGTTTGATTTTGGTCAGAGCTTCTGTTCTGAATTTCGAGCGCCTCCATATACTACGGGTCACAATCGGACATTCTAATAAAAAGTTATTGTTGTTTGAATTTTCTCAGTGCTTTTGTTTTCAATTCCAAACGTCTCGATATATAATGGGACAGAATTGGACATCCGAGTAAAAAGTTATTGTCGTTTGAATATTCTTAGAGCTTTCGTTTTCATTTACGAGTGTCTCGACTTATTACGGGATTCATTTGGACAACTGTGTAAAAAGTTATTGTCGTTAGATTTTGATCAGAGCTTCAATTTTTAATTTCGAGCGTCTCGATATAATACCGGACCCAATCGGACATCCGAGTAAAAAGTTGTTGTCGTTTGAATTTGCTCAAGGCTTATGTTTTCAATTTCGAGCGTCTCGAGATATTACAGCACTCTATCGGACATCCGAGTTAAAAGTTTTTGTCGTTTGAATTTGCTACGATCTGTCGTTTTCAATTATAAGCATCTCAATATACTACGAGATACAATCGGGCATGAGAGTAAAGAGTTATTGTCGTTTGAAATTGCTAGGAGCTTCTTTTTTCAATTTGGAGCATCTCGATATACTAAGGGACACAATCTAACATCCGAGTTAAAAGTTATTGCCGTTTGAATTTGCTTCGAGCTTCCATTTTCAATTACGAGCGTCTCGATATACTACGGGAGACAATCGAACATCCGAGTAAAAAGTTATTGTTGTTTGAATTTGCTCAGAGCTTCTGTTTTCAATTTCGAGTCTCAATATATTACAGGACTCAATCAGACATCCGAGTTAAAAGTTATTGTCGTTTGAATTTGCTACGAGCTTCCGTTTTCAATTGCGAGCGTCTAGATATACTAAGGGACACAATCGGACATCTGAGTAAAAAGTTATTGTCGTTTGAATTTGCTCAGAGCATCTGTTTTCAATTTCGAGCGTCTCGATATAGTACGGGACTGAATCGGACATCCGAGAAAAAAGTTATTATGTTTTGAATTTGCTAGAAGCTACAATTTTCAATTTGGAGCATCTCGATATATTACGGGACTCAATCGGACATCCGAGTAAAAAGTTATAGTCGTTTGAATTTCCTCAGAGCTTCTGTTTTCAATTTCGAGTGTCTCGATATATTACGCGACTCAATCAGACATCCGAGTAAAAAGTTATAGTCGTTTGAATTTGCTACGAGCTTCCCTTTTCAATTGTGAGCGTCTAGATATACTAAGGAACACAATCGTACATCCGAGAAAAAAGTTAATTTCGTTTTAATTTGCTCAGAGCTTCTGTTTTCAATTTCAAGCGTCTCGATATACTACGGGACTCAATCAGACATCGGAGTAAAAAGTTATTATGGTTTGAATTTGCTAGGAGCTACTATTTTCAATTTGGAACATCTCGATATATTACGGGACTCAATCGGACATCCAAGTAAAAAGTTATTGTCGTTTGAATTTGCTCAGAGCTTCTGTTTTCAATTTTGAGTGTCACGATATACTACGGGACACAATCGAACATCCGAGTAAACGTTATTGTCGTTTGAATTTGCTGCAGAGCTTCTGTCTTCAAATTCGAGCGTCTCGATATGTTACAGCACTGAATTGGACATCTGAGTAAAAAGTTTTTGTCGTTGAATTTGCTCAGAGCATCTGTTTTCAATTACGAGCGTCTCGATATAGTACCGGACTCAATCGGACATCCGTGAAAAAAGTTATTATGGTTTGAATTTACTAGGTGCTACAATTTTCAATTTGGAGCATCTCGATATATTACGGGACTCAATCGGACATCCGAGTAAAAACTTATTGTCGTTTGAATTTGCTCATACCTTATGTTTTCAATTTCGAGCGTCACGATATACTACGGGACACAATCGGACATCTGAGTAAAAAGTTATAGTCGTTTGAATTTCCTCAGAGCTTCTGTTTTCAATTTTGAGTGTCACGATATACTACGGGACACAATCGAACATCCGAGTAAACGTTATTGTCGTTTGAATTTGCTGCAGAGCTTCTGTCTTCAAATTCGAGCGTCTCGATATGTTACAGCACTGAATTGGACATCCGAGTAAAAAGTTATAGTCGTTTGAATTTCCTCAGAGCTTCTGTTTTCAATTTCGAGCGTCTCGATATACTACGGGACTCAATCGGACATCTGAGTAAAAAGTTATTATGGTTTGAATTTGCTAGGAGCTACTATTTTCAATTTGGAGCATCTCGATATATTACGGGACTCAATCGGACATCCGAGTAAAAACTTATTGTCGTTTGAATTTGCTCATACCTTATGTTTTCAATTTCGAGCGTCACGATATACTACGGGACACAATCGGACATCCGAGTAAAATGTTATTGTCGTTAGATTTTGGTAACAGCTTCTATCTGAATTTCGAGCGTCTCGATATACTTCGGGACATAATCGGACATCCGAGTAAAAAGTTATAGTCGTTTGAATTTCCTCAGAGCTTCTGTTTTCAATTTCGAGTGTCTCGATATATTACAGGACTCAATCGGACATCTTAGTAAAAAGTTATTGTCGTTTGAATTTGCTCAGAGCATCTGTTTTCAATTTCGAGCGTCTCGATATAGTACGGGACTCAATCGGACATCTGAGAAAAAAGTTATTATGGTTTGAATTTGCTAGGAGCTAAAATTTTCAATTTGGAGCATCTCGATATATTACGGGACTCAATCAGACATCTGAGTTAAAAGTTATTGTCGTTTGAATTTGCTAC
This sequence comes from Glycine soja, assembly GCF_004193775.1. Classification (NCBI taxonomy): domain Eukaryota; kingdom Viridiplantae; phylum Streptophyta; class Magnoliopsida; order Fabales; family Fabaceae; genus Glycine; species Glycine soja. Next base: position 52,688 of record NW_021143999.1, read on the forward strand.
GAGCTTCCGTTTTCAATTGTGAGCGTCTAGATATACTAAGGGACACAATCGGACATCTGAGTAAAAAGTTATTGTCGTTCGAATTTGCTCAGAGCATCTGTTTTCAATTTCGAGCGTCCCGATATAGTACGGGACTCAATCGGACATCTGAGAAAAAAGTTATTATGGTTTGAATTTGCTAGGAGCTACAATTTTCAATTTGGAGCATCTCGATATATTACGGGACTCAATCGGACATCCGAGTAAAAAGTTATAGTCGTTTGAATTTCCTCAGAGCTTCTGTTTTCAATTTCGAGCGTCTCGATATACTACGGGACTCAATCGGACATCTGAGTAAAAAGTTATTATGGTTTGAATTTGCTAGGAGCTACTATTTTCAATTTGGAGCATCTCGATATATTACGGGACTCAATCGGACATCCGAGTAAAAACTTATTGTCGTTTGAATTTGCTCATACCTTATGTTTTCAATTTCGAGCGTCACGATATACTACGGGACACAATCGGACATCCGAGTAAAATGTTATTGTCGTTAGATTTTGGTAACAGCTTCTATCTGAATTTCGAGCGTCTCGATATACTTCGGGACATAATCGGACATCCGAGTAAAAAGTTATAGTCGTTTGAATTTCCTCAAAGCTTCTGTTTTCAATTTCGAGTGTCTCGATATATTACAGGACTCAATCGGACATCTTAGTAAAAAGTTATTGTCGTTCGAATTTGCTCAGAGCATCTGTTTTCAATTTCGAGCGTCTCGATATAGTACGGGACTCAATCGGACATCTGAGAAAAAAGTTATTATGGTTTGAATTTGCTAGGAGCTACAATTTTCAATTTGGAGCATCTCAATATATTACGAGACTCAATCGGACATCCGAGTAAAAAGTTATTGTCATTTCAATTTGCTCAGAGATTCTGTTTTCAATTTTGAGCGTCACGATATACTACAGGACACAATCGAATATCCGAGTAAACGTTAGTGTCGTTTGAATTTGCGCAGAGCTTCTGTCTTCAAATTCGAGCGTCTCGATATGTTACAGCACTGAATCGGGCATCTGAGTAAAAAGATATTGTCGTTGAATTTGCTCAGAGCATCTGTTTTCAATTTCGAGCGTCTCGATATAGTACGGGACTCAATCGGACATCCGATAAAAAAGTTATTATGGTTTGAATTTGCTAGGAGCTACAATTTTCAATTTGGAGCATCTCAATATATTACGAGACTCAATCGGACATCCGAGTAAAAACTTATTGTCGTTTGAATTTGCTCAGACCTTATGCTTTCAATTTCGAGCGTTAGGATATACGATGGGACACAATCGGACATCCGAGTAAAAAGTTATAGTCGTTTTAATTTCCTCAGAGCTTCTGTTTTCCATTTCGAGTGTCTCGATATATTACAGGACTCAATCAGACATCCGAGTTAAAAGTTATTGTCGTTTGAATTTGCTACGAGCTTCCGTTTTCAATTGCGAGCGTCTAGATATACTAAGGGACACAATCGGACATCTGAGAAAAAAGTTAATGTCGTTAGAATTTGCTCAGAGCTTCTGTTTTCAATTTCGAGCGTCTCGATATACTACGGGACTCAATCGGACATCCGAGTAAAAAGTTATTATGATTTGAATTTGCTAGGAGCTACTATTTTCAATTTGGAGCATCTCGATATATTACGGGACTCAATCGGACATCCGAGTAAAAAGTTATTGTCATTTGAATTTGCTCAGAGCCTTTGTTTTCAATTTAGGGCGTCACGATATACTACGGGACACAATCGAACATCCGAGTAAACGTTATTGTCGTTTGAATTTTCTCAGAGCTTCTATAGTCAAATTCGAGCGTCTCCATATGTTACAGTACTGAATCGGACATATGAGAAAAAAGTTATTGTCGTCTGAATTTGCTCAGAGCATCTGTTTTCAATTTCGAGCGTCTCCATATAGTACGGGACTCAATCGGATATCCGAGAAAAAAGTTATTATGGTTTGAATTTGATAGGAGCTACAATTTTCAATTTGGAGCATCTCGATATATTACGGGACTCAATCAGATATCCAAGTAAAAACTTATTGGCGTTTGAATTTTCTCAGACCTTATGTTTTCAAGTTCGAGCGTCACAATATACTGCAGGACACAATCAGACATCCGAGTAAAAAGTTGTAGTCGTTTGAATTTCCTCAGAGCTTCTGTTTTAAATTTCGAGTGTCTCGATATATTGCAGGACTCAATCAGACATCCGAGTTAAGAGTTATTGTCATTTGAATTTGCTACGAGCTTCTGTTTTCAATTGCGAGCGTCTAGATATACTAAGGGACACAATCGTACATCCGAGAAAAAAGTTAATGTCGTTTGAATTTCCTCAGAGCTTCTGTTTTCAATTTCGAGCGTCTCGATATACTACGGGACACACTCGAACATCCGAGTAAAAGTTATTGTCGTTTGAATTTGCTCAGAGCTTCTGTATTCAAATTCGAGCATCTCGATATGTTACAGCACTGAATCGGACATTTGAGTAAAAAGTTATTGTCGTTGAATTTGCTCAGAGAATCTGTTTTCAATTTCGAGCGTCTCGATATAGTACGGGACTCCATCGGACATCCGAGAAAAAAGTTATTATGGTTTGAATTTGCTACGAGCTACAATTTTCAATTTGGAGCATCTCGATATATTACGGGACTCAATCGGACATCCGAGTAAAAACTTATTGTCGTTTGAATTTGCTACGAGCGTCCGTTATCAATAACGACCGTCCAGATATATGACGAGATTCATTCGGACATCCGAGTTAAAAGTTATTGCGGTTTGCATTTGCAACAAGCTTCCATTTTCAATTTCGAGTGTCTCGATATATTACGGGACTCAATCGGACATCCAAGTAACATGTTATTGTCGTTTGAATTTGCTCAGAGATTCTGTTTTCAATTTTGAGCGTCACGATATACTACAGGACACAATCGGACATCTGAGTAAAAAGTTATTGTCATTCGAATTTGCTCAGAGCTTCTGTTTTCAATTTCGAGTGTCTCGATATATTACAGGACTCAATCGGACATCTGAGTAAAAAGTTATTGTCGTTCGAATTTTCTCAGAGCATCTGTTTTCAATTTCGAGCGTCTCGATATAGTACGGGACTCAATCGGACATCTGAGAAAAAAGTTATTATGGTTTGAAATTGCTAGGAGCTACAATTTTCAATTTGGAGCATCTCGATATATTACGGGACTCAATCGGACATCCGAGTAAAAAGTTATAGTCGTTTGAATTTCCTCAGAGCTTCTGTTTTCAATTTCGAGCGTCTCGATATACTACGGGACTCAATCGGACATCTGAGTAAAAAGTTATTATGGTTTGAATTTGCTAGGAGCTACTATTTTCAATTTGGAACATCTCGATATATTACGGGACTCAATCGGACATCCGAGTAAAAAGTTATTGTCGTTTGAATTTGCTCAGAGATTCTGTTTTCAATTTTGAGCGTCACGATATACTACAGGACACAATCGAATATCCGAGTAAACGTTGTTGTCGTTTGAATTTGCTCAGAGCTTCTGTCTTCAAATTCGAGCGTCTCGATATGTTACAGCACTGAATCGGGCATCTGAGTAAAAAGTTATTGTCGTTGAATTTGCTCAGAGCATCTGTTTTCAATTTCAAGCGTCTCGATATAGTACGGGACTCAATCGGACATCCGATAAAAAAGTTATTATGGTTTGAATTTGCTACGATCTACAATTTTCAATTTGGAGCATCTCGATATATTACGGGACTCAATCGGACATCCGAGTAAAAACTTATTGTCGTTTGAATTTGCTACGAGCCTCCGTTATCAATAACGACCGTCCAGATATATGACGAGATTCATTCGGACATCCGAGTTAAAAGTTATTGCGGTTTGCATTTGCAACAAGCTTCCATTTTCAATTTCGTGTGTCTCGATATATTACGGGACTCAATCGGACATCCAAGTAACATGTTATTGTCGTTAGAATTTTCTCAGAGCTTTCGTTTTCAATTGCGAGTGTCTCGATATATTACGGGTTTCATTCGGACATCCGAGAAAAATGTTATTGTTCTTTGATTTATGTCAGAGCTTCTGTTCTAAATTTCGGAGTCTCAATATACTACGGGTCACAATCGAGCATACGAATAGAAAGATATTGTCATTTGAATTTGCTCAGAGCTTTTGTTTTTAACTTCAAGCGTCTTGATATATTGTCGTTAGATTATGGTAAGAGCTTCTTTTCTGAATTTCGAACGTCTCGATATACTTCGGGACACAATCAGACATCTGAGTAAAAAGTTGTTGTCGTTTGAGTTTGCTCAGAGCTTTTGTTTTCAATTTCGAGCGTCACGATATACTACGTGACAGAATCGGACATCCGAGTAAAAAGTTATTGTCGCTAGAATTTTCTCAGAGCTTCCATTTTCAATTGCGAGTGTCTCGATATATTACGGGATTCATTCGGACAACCGAGTAAAAAGTTATTGTCGTTAGATTTTGGTCAGAGCTTCTATTTTTAATTTCGAGCGTCTCGATATGCTTCGGGACCCAATCGGACATCCGAGTAAAAAGTTGTTGTCGTTTGAATTTGTTCAGGGCTTCTGTTTTCAATTTCTAGCGTCTCGATATATTACAGCACTCAATCGGACATCCGAGTTAAAAGTTATTGTCGTTTGAATTTGCTACGAGCTGTCGTTTTCAATTACGAGCGTCTCGATATACTAAGGGATACAATCGGGCATCCGAGTAAAGAGTTATTGTGGTTTGAATTTGCTAGGAGCTTCTTTTTTCAATTTGGAGCATCTCAATATACTACGGGAAAAAATCGGACATCCGAGTAAAAAGGTATTGTCATTTGAATTTGCTCAGAGCATCTGTTTTCAATTTCGAGCATCTCAAAATATTACGGGACTCAATCCGACATCCGAGTTAAAAGTTATTGTCGTTTGAATTGGCTCAGAGCTTCTGTTTTGAATTTCGAGCGTCTCGATATATTACGGGACTCGATCGGACATCCGAGTAAAAAGTTATTATGGTTTGAATTTGGTACGAGCTTCCGTTTTCTATTACGAGCCGGTCGATATATTACGAGACTCAATCGGACATCCGAGTTAAAAGTTAGTGCCGTTTGAATTTGCAACGTGCTTCTGTTTTCAATTTCAAGCGTCTTGATATATTACAGGATTCAATCGGACATTCGAGTTAAAAGTTATTGTCGTTTGAATTTGCTACGAGCTTCCGTTTTCAATTACGAGTGTCTAGATATATTACGGGACTCAACCGGACATCCGTGTAAAAAGTTATTGTCGTTAGAATTTGCTCAGAGCTTCCATTTTCAATTACGAGCGTCTCGATATATTATGGGATTCATTCGAACATCCGAGTTAAAAGTTATCGTGGTTATCATTTGGTCAGAGCTTCTGTTCTGAATTTCGAGCGTCACGTTATACTACGGGTCACAATCGAACATTCGAGTAAAAAGTTATTGTCGTTTGAATTTGCTCAGAGCTTTTGTTTTCAATTTTGAGCGTCTGCATATATTATGGGACAGAATCGAACATCCGAGTAAAAATTTATTGTCGTTAGAATTTTCTCAGAGCTTTTGTTTTCAATTACGAGTGTCTCGATATATTACGTAATTCATTCGGACATCCGAGTAAAATGTTATTGTCGTTAGATTTTGGTAACAGCTTCTATCTGAATTTCGAGCGTCTCGATATACTTCGGGACACAATCGGACATCCGAGTAAAAAGTTAATGTCGTTTGAATTTGCTCAAAGTTTCTGTTTTCAATTTCGAGCGTCACGATATACTACGGGACACAATCGGACATCCAAGTAAAAAGTTATTGTCCTTTGAATTTGCTAAGAGCTTATGTTTTCAATTTTGAGCGTCTCGATATATTACGGGACTTAATCGACCATCCGAGTTAAAAGTTATTGTGGTTTGCATTTGCTACGAGCTTTCGTTCTCAATTTCGAGCGTCTCGATACATTACGAGACTCAATCAGACATCCGAGTAAAAAGTTATTGTCGCTTGATTTTGCTCAGACCTTCTGTTTTCAATTACGAGTGTCTCGATATATTACGTAATTCATTCGGACATCCGAGTAAAATGTTATTGTCGTTAGATTTTGGTAACAGCTTCTATCTGAATTTCGAGCGTCTCGATATACTTCGGGACATAATCGAACATCCGAGTAAAAAGTTATAGTCGTTTGAATTTCCTCAGAGCTTCTGTTTTTAATTTCGAGTGTCTCGATATATTACAGGACTCAATCGGACATCTGAGTAAAAAGTTATTGTCGTTCGAATTTGCTCAGAGCATCTGTTTTCAATTTCGAGCGTCTCTATATAGTACGGGACTCAATCGGACATCTGAGAAAAAAGTTATTATGGTTTGAATTTGCTAGGAGCTACAATTTTCAATTTGGAGCATCTCGATATATTACGGGACTCAATCGGACATCCGAGTAAAAAGTTATAGTCGTTTGAATTTCCTCAGAGCTTCTGTTTTCAATTTCGAGCGTCTCGATATACTACGGGACTCAATCGGATATCTGAGTAAAAAGTCATTATGGTTTGAATTTGCTAGGATCTACTATTTTCAATTTGGAACATCTCGATATATTACGGGACTCAATCGGACATTCGAGTAAAAAGTTATTGTCGTTTGAATTTGCTCAGAGATTCTGTTTTCAATTTTGAGCGTCACGATATACTACAGGACACAATCGAATATCCGAGTAAACGTTGTTGTCGTTTGAATTTGCTCAGAGCTTCTGTCTTCAAATTCAAGCGTCTCGATATGTTACAGCACTGAATCGGGCATCTGAGTAAAAAGTTATTGTCGTTGAATTTGCTCAGAGCATCTGTTTTCAATTTCAAGCGTCTCGATATAGTACGGGACTCAATCGGACATCCGATAAAAAAGTTATTATGGTTTGAATTTGCTAGGAGCTACAATTTTCAATTTGGAGCATCTCGATATATTACGGGACTCAATCGGACATCCAAGTAAAAACTTATTGTCGTTTGAATTTTCTCAGACCGTATGTTTTCAATTTCGAGCGTCACAATATACTGTGGGACACAATCGGACATCCGAGTAAAAAGTTATAGTCGTTTGAATTTCCTTAGAGCTTCTACTTTAAATTTCGAGTGTCTCGATATATTGCAGGACTCAATCAGACATCCGAGTTAATAGTTATTGTCGTTTGAATTTGCTACGAGCTTCTGTTTTCAATTGCGAGCGTCTAGATATACTAAGGGACACAATCGTACATTCGAGAAAAAAGTTAATGTCGTTTGAATTTGCTCAGAGCTTCTGTTTTCAAATTCGAGCGTCTCGATATGTTACAGCACTGAATCAGACATCTGAGTAAAAAGTTATTGTCAATGAATTTTCTCAGAGCATCTGTTTTCAATTCCGAGCGTCTCGATATAGTACGGGACTCCATCGGACATCCGAGAAAAAAGTTATTATGGTTTGAATTTGCTAGGAGCTACAATTTTCAATTTGGAGCATCTCGATATATTACGGGACTCAATCGGACATCCGAGTAAAAACTTATTGTCGTTTGAATTTGCTCAAACCTTATGTTTTCAATTTCGAGCGTTACGATATACTACGGGACACAATCGGACATCCGAGTAAAAAGTTATAGTCGTTTGAATTTCCTCAGAGCTTCTGTTTTCAATTTCTAGCGTCTCGATATATTACAGGACTCAATCGGACATCCGAGTTAAAAGTTATTGTCGTTTGAATTTGCTACGAGCTTCCATTTTCAATTGCGAGCGTCTACATATACGAAGGGACACAATCGTACATCCGAGAAAAAAGTTAATGTTGTTTGAATTTGCAGCGAGCTTCTATTTTCAATTTCGAGAGTCTCGATATACTACGGGACTCAATCGGACATCCGAGTAAAAAGTTATTATGGTTTGAATTTGCTAGGAGCTACTATTTTCAATTTGGAGCATCTCGATATATTACGGGACTCAATCGGACATCCGAGTAAAAAGTTATTGTCGTTTGAATTTGCTCAGAGCTTTTGTTTTCAATTTTTGGCGTCACGATATACTACGGGACACAATCGAACATCCGAGTAAACGTTATTGTCGTTTGAATTTGCTCAGAGCTTCTGTATTCAAATTCGAGCGTCTCGATATGCCACAGCACTGAATCGGACATCTGAGTAAAAAGTTATTGTCGTTTGAATTTGCTCAGAGCATCTGTTTTCAATTTCGAGCGTCTCGATATAGTACTGGACTCAATCGCACATCCGTGAAAAAAGTTATTATGGTTTGAATTTGGTAGAAGCTACAATTTTCAATTTGGAGCATCTCGATATATTACGGGACTCAATCGGACATCCAAGTAAAAACTTATTGTCGTTTGAATTTTCTCAGACCTTATGTTTTCAATTTCGAGCGTCACAATATACTGTGGGACACAATCGGACATCCGAGTAAAAAGTTATAGTCGTTTGAATTTCCTCAGAGCTTCTATTTTAAATTTCGAGTGTCTCGATATATTGCAGGACTCAATCAGACATCCGAGTTAATAGTTATTGTCGTTTGAATTTGCTACGAGCTTCTGTTTTCAATTGCGAGCGTCTAGATATACTAAGGGACACAATCGTACATTCGAGAAAAAAGTTAATGTCGTTTGAATTTGCTCAGAGCTTCTGTTTTCAAATTCGAGCGTCTCGATATGTTACAGCACTGAATCAGACATCTGAGTAAAAAGTTATTGTCGTTGAATTTTCTCAGAGCATCTGTTTTCAATTCCGAGCGTCTCGATATAGTACGGGACTCCATCGGACATCCGAGAAAAAAGTTATTATGGTTTGAATTTGCTAGGAGCTACAATTTTCAATTTGGAGCATCTCGATATATTACGGGACTCAATCGGACATCCGAGTAAAAACTTATTGTCGTTTGAATTTGCTCAAACCTTATGTTTTCAATTTCGAGCGTTACGATATACTACGGGACACAATCGGACATCCGAGTAAAAAGTTATAGTCGTTTGAATTTCCTCAGAGCTTCTGTTTTCAATTTCTAGCGTCTCGATATATTACAGGACTCAATCGGACATCCGAGTTAAAAGTTATTGTCGTTTGAATTTGCTACGAGCTTCCATTTTCAATTGCGAGCGTCTACATATACGAAGGGACACAATCGTACATCCGAGAAAAAAGTTAATGTTGTTTGAATTTGCAGCGAGCTTCTATTTTCAATTTCGAGAGTCTCGATATACTACGGGACTCAATCGGACATCCGAGTAAAAAGTTATTATGGTTTGAATTTGCTAGGAGCTACTATTTTCAATTTGGAGCATCTCGATATATTACGGGACTCAATCGGACATCCGAGTAAAAAGTTATTGTCGTTTGAATTTGCTCAGAGCTTTTGTTTTCAATTTTTGGCGTCACGATATACTACGGGACACAATCGAACATCCGAGTAAACGTTATTGTCGTTTGAATTTGCTCAGAGCTTCTGTATTCAAATTCGAGCGTCTCGATATGCCACAGCACTGAATCGGACATCTGAGTAAAAAGTTATTGTCGTTTGAATTTGCTCAGAGCATCTGTTTTCAATTTCGAGCGTCTCGATATAGTACTGGACTCAATCGCACATCCGTGAAAAAAGTTATTATGGTTTGAATTTGGTAGAAGCTACAATTTTCAATTTGGAGCATCTCGATATATTACGGGACTCAATCGGACATCCAAGTAAAAACTTATTGTCGTTTGAATTTTCTCAGACCTTATGTTTTCAATTTCGAGCGTCACAATATACTGTGGGACACAATCGGACATCCGAGTAAAAAGTTATAGTCGTTTGAATTTCCTCAGAGCTTCTATTTTAAATTTCGAGTGTCTCGATATATTGCAGGACTCAATCAGACATCCGAGTTAATAGTTATTGTCGTTTGAATTTGCTACGAGCTTCTGTTTTCAATTGCGAGCGTCTAGATATACTAAGGGACACAATCGTACATTCGAGAAAAAAGTTAATGTCGTTTGAATTTGCTCAGAGCTTCTGTTTTCAAATTCGAGCGTCTCGATATGTTACAGCACTGAATCAGACATCTGAGTAAAAAGTTATTGTCGTTGAATTTTCTCAGAGCATCTGTTTTCAATTCCGAGCGTCTCGATATAGTACGGGACTCCATCGGACATCCGAGAAAAAAGTTATTATGGTTTGAATTTGCTAGGAGCTACAATTTTCAATTTGGAGCATCTCGATATATTACGGGACTCAATCGGACATCCGAGTAAAAACTTATTGTCGTTTGAATTTGCTCAAACCTTATGTTTTCAATTTCGAGCGTTACGATATACTACGGGACACAATCGGACATCCGAGTAAAAAGTTATAGTCGTTTGAATTTCCTCAGAGCTTCTGTTTTCAATTTCTAGCGTCTCGATATATTACAGGACTCAATCGGACATCCGAGTTAAAAGTTATTGTCGTTTGAATTTGCTACGAGCTTCCATTTTCAATTGCGAGCGTCTACATATACGAAGGGACACAATCGTACATCCGAGAAAAAAGTTAATGTTGTTTGAATTTGCAGCGAGCTTCTATTTTCAATTTCGAGAGTCTCGATATACTACGGGACTCAATCGGACATCCGAGTAAAAAGTTATTATGGTTTGAATTTGCTAGGAGCTACTATTTTCAATTTGGAGCATCTCGATATATTACGGGACTCAATCGGACATCCGAGTAAAAAGTTATTGTCGTTTGAATTTGCTCAGAGCTTTTGTTTTCAATTTTTGGCGTCACGATATACTACGGGACACAATCGAACATCCGAGTAAACGTTATTGTCGTTTGAATTTGCTCAGAGCTTCTGTATTCAAATTCGAGCGTCTCGATATGCCACAGCACTGAATCGGACATCTGAGTAAAAAGTTATTGTCGTTTGAATTTGCTCAGAGCATCTGTTTTCAATTTCGAGCGTCTCGATATAGTACTGGACTCAATCGCACATCCGTGAAAAAAGTTATTATGGTTTGAATTTGGTAGAAGCTACAATTTTCAATTTGGAGCATCTCGATATATTACGGGACTCAATCGGACATCCAAGTAAAAACTTATTGTCGTTTGAATTTTCTCAGACCTTATGTTTTCAATTTCGAGCGTCACAATATACTGTGGGACACAATCGGACATCCGAGTAAAAAGTTATAGTCGTTTGAATTTCCTCAGAGCTTCTATTTTAAATTTCGAGTGTCTCGATATATTGCAGGACTCAATCAGACATCCGAGTTAATAGTTATTGTCGTTTGAATTTGCTACGAGCTTCTGTTTTCAATTGCGAGCGTCTAGATATACTAAGGGACACAATCGTACATTCGAGAAAAAAGTTAATGTCGTTTGAATTTGCTCAGAGCTTCTGTTTTCAAATTCGAGCGTCTCGATATGTTACAGCACTGAATCGGACATCTGAGTAAAAAGTTATTGTCGTTGAATTTTCTCAGAGCATCTGTTTTCAATTTCGAGCGTCTCGATATAGTACGGGACTCCATCGGACATCCGAGAAAAAAGTTATTATGGTTTGAATTTGCTAGGAGCTACAATTTTCAATTTGGAGCATCTCGATATATTACGGGACTCAATCGGACATCCGAGTAAAAACTTATTGTCGTTTGAATTTGCTCAAACCTTATGTTTTCAATTTCGAGCGTTACGATATACTACGGGACACAATCGGACATCCGAGTAAAAAGTTATAGTCGTTTGAATTTCCTCAGAGCTTCTGTTTTCAATTTCGAGTGTCTCGATATATTACAGGACTCAATCGGACATCCGAGTTAAAAGTTATTGTCGTTTGAATTTGCTACGAGCTTCCATTTTCAATTGCGAGCGTCTAGATATACGAAGGGACACAATCGTACATCCGAGAAAAAAGTTAATGTTGTTTGAATTTGCTCAGAGCTTCTATTTTCAATTTCGAGTGTCTCGATATACTACGGGACTCAATCGGACATCCGAGTAAAAAGTTATTATGGTTTGAATTTGCTAGGAGCTACTATTTTCAATTTGGAGCATCTCGATATATTACGGGACTCAATCGGACATCCGAGTAAAAAGTTATTGTCGTTTGAATTTGCTCAGAGCTTTTGTTTTCAATTTTGGGCGTCACGATATACTACGGGACACAATCGAACATCCGAGTAAACGTTATTGTCGTTTGAATTTGCTCAGAGCTTCTGTATTCAAATTCGAGCGTCTCGATATGTCACAGCACTGAATCGGACATCTGAGTAAAAAGTTATTGTCGTTTGAATTTGCTCAGAGCATCTGTTTTCAATTTCGAGCGTCTTGATATAGTACGAGACTCAATCGCACATCCGAGAAAAAAGTTATTATGGTTTGAATTTGATAGGAGCTACAATTTTCAATTTGGAGCATCTCGATATATTACGGGACTCAATCGGACATCCAAGTAAAAACTTATTGTCGTTTGAATTTTCTCAGACCTTATGTTTTCAATTTCGAGCGTCACAATATACTGTGGGACACAATCGGACATCCGAGTAAAAAGTTATAGTCGTTTGAATTTCTCAGAGCTTCTATTTTAAATTTCGAGTGTCTCGATATATTGCAGGACTCAATCAGACATCCGAGTTAATAGTTATTGTC
>NW_021144000.1:5000-7500 GCF_004193775.1 Glycine soja
ACAAATTTTGCCTTTGCATTACTTCTTAGGTCTGCTTTAACAGAATGAAATAGATACTATTTGTACGATTTATACAAGTGCAAGAAGATTCATCAGTTAACAGGTTAGTTGATCACCATAGTTATCTGCAATACGACTTTAGCGTCGTCAGATAGGCGACTAACCTTAGAATCTCATGCTAGTATCTATTCATATATACTGCTTGCAGAGATGAAATATGCATTGTACACAAAATTTATCATGTGAAACAAGTAGATTTGAGATTCTCCTTACTAAATTGCAACGAATTGCAATTAAGAAAAGGAATAAAACATCAAGATTCATGCATATAAATATACAATCCTCTCAAAACAATGCATATATGGTAGTATGCAAGTGTTTTGTTGATTATTTTACATCTCAACTCTCAGACAGATGTGACCTCGGAAAAGACCCGAAAGCCGCAATGTGCGTTGGAAGCTCAAGTGCTCGGCGTGTCCTGCAATTCGCACCGATTATCGTAGCTAGCTACGTTCTTCATCGATTGGTAATTCGAGTGATCCACCGCTTGAAGATGTATCTTTGCCACCGTGGGACTTTTAATAAGTATCCTAAATCTGCATTGAGAGGGTTTGAAAACAATTGTATGCAGTTTATAAAAACCATAGTTGTCTTTACTTAGTTAGGCGAAGAAGTGTAAAACTTCCTTCTTTAAACCTTGCCGTCAGCATAAGCTGAAGACTTGATCAGGTACCAAGTATGTAGCAAGACAGGCTTTTCATTATAAACTACAATTGTTTTGCAAAAGAAATTATGGCTATCGTTAGATAACCCTCACTCTTTGTTGCATTGGATAATGAAAGATGGATGTATGAATGAACGAATGTAATGCAAATTAGAATCATGTTGCAATGGCTAAATGTTTGCAATAAACATTCACAATTGCGACTCTAATGCAAATACAATTCAATTGCATTCACCATATTAGCATCTACAATATCACTATGCAGAGTGTTTGATTGTTTGAAGGTTGTATTTCTCTTATAATAAGAGGGTAATACGTTAATGATCCTTCCGCAGGTTCACCTACGGAAACCTTGTTACGACTTTTACTTCCTCTAAATGATCAAGTTTGAACATCTTTCCAGCACAATCCGACCACTAGTTTCCCAATGGTCTGGATTGACCAGTCCGAAGTCCTCACTAAATCATTCAATCGGTAGTAGCGACGGGCGGTGTGTACAAAGGGCAGGGACGTAATCAACGCAAGCTAATGACTCACGCTTACTGGGAATTCCTCGTTCATGGGCAATAATTACAATGCCCAATCCCCATCACGAAATGGGTTCAAGCGGTTACCCACTCCTTTCGGAGCAGGAAACAGTATGCACGATGACCACTTCAGTGTAGCACGCGTGCGGCCCCGGACATCTAAGGGCATCACAGACCTGTTATTGCTCTGTTTCGTGCGGCTGCGAGCGCCGCTTGTCCCTCTAAGAAGTCCTTACAGTGCTACAGCATCCTTACCCTAGCCAATTCTGTAGGCTAATAGCAGCAGAGCCCTCAACAGCCGAAACCATCAAGAGATACTACCACCCACAGGTTGACTAAGGGGGAGTACTGCAGTGTAAACTGCAAGTCTATTTAGTAGGCTAGAGTCTCGTTCGTTATCGGAATTAACCAGACAAATCACTCCACCAACTAAGAACGGCCATGCACCACCACCCACTGAATCAAGAAAGAGCTCTCAATCTGTCAATCCTCTCAGTGTCCGGGCCGGGTGAGTTTTCCCGTGTTGAGTCAAATTAAGCCGCAAGCTCCACTCCTGGTGGTGCCCTTCCGTCAATTCCTTTAAGTTTCAGCTTTGCAACCATACTTCCCCCGGAACCCAAAAACTTTGGTTTCCCGGAAGCTTCCATTCGAGTCATGAAATTAGTTACTCAGAATGATCGCTGGTTGGCATCGTTTATGGTTAGAACTAGGGCGGTATCTGATCGCCTTCGAACCTCTAACTTTCGTTCTTGATTAATGAAAACATTCTTGGCAAATGCTTTCGCTGTAGTTTGTCTTGCGACGGTCCAAGAATTTCACCTCTAGCGCCGCAATACAAATGCCCCCGTCTGTCCCTCTTAATCATTACCTTGGATTCTTAAGACCAACAAAATAGAACCAAGGTCCTATTCCATTATTCCATGCAAGATCATTCAAGTTAAGGTAGTGGTACGCATCATATAGATGGTTGACCATACCGTTTTTAGGCACCTCTTTCGAGGTTTTGGACGCCTGCTTTGAGCACTCTGATTTTTTCAAGGTAAAAGTCTCGATCGCTTGAATCAACACTCGGTAAAGAGCATTGATAGCAAATATCGAGCAATTTTCTGTCTAAACACTATGAATGTAACCACCAGGAAAGAGGAATGAAGGTTCAAGCAAGCATCCGTAGACACAAGCAAGAAACCTAACATCACCATCTAACCCTTTAATCAGTGGACCCCATAGGTTCGACTGAAATCCAACTACG
>NW_021144000.1:15000-17500 GCF_004193775.1 Glycine soja
CGTCAGCATAAGCTGAAGACTTGATCAGGTACCAAGTATGTAGCAAGACAGGCTTTTCATTATAAACTACAATTGTTTTGCAAAAGAAATTATGGCTATCGTTAGATAACCCTCACTCTTTGTTGCATTGGATAATGAAAGATGGATGTATGAATGAACGAATGTAATGCAAATTAGAATCATGTTGCAATGGCTAAATGTTTGCAATAAACATTCACAATTGCGACTCTAATGCAAATACAATTCAATTGCATTCACCATATTAGCATCTACAATATCACTATGCAGAGTGTTTGATTGTTTGAAGGTTGTATTTCTCTTATAATAAGAGGGTAATACGTTAATGATCCTTCCGCAGGTTCACCTACGGAAACCTTGTTACGACTTTTACTTCCTCTAAATGATCAAGTTTGAACATCTTTCCAGCACAATCCGACCACTAGTTTCCCAATGGTCTGGATTGACCAGTCCGAAGTCCTCACTAAATCATTCAATCGGTAGTAGCGACGGGCGGTGTGTACAAAGGGCAGGGACGTAATCAACGCAAGCTAATGACTCACGCTTACTGGGAATTCCTCGTTCATGGGCAATAATTACAATGCCCAATCCCCATCACGAAATGGGTTCAAGCGGTTACCCACTCCTTTCGGAGCAGGAAACAGTATGCACGATGACCACTTCAGTGTAGCACGCGTGCGGCCCCGGACATCTAAGGGCATCACAGACCTGTTATTGCTCTGTTTCGTGCGGCTGCGAGCGCCGCTTGTCCCTCTAAGAAGTCCTTACAGTGCTACAGCATCCTTACCCTAGCCAATTCTGTAGGCTAATAGCAGCAGAGCCCTCAACAGCCGAAACCATCAAGAGATACTACCACCCACAGGTTGACTAAGGGGGAGTACTGCAGTGTAAACTGCAAGTCTATTTAGTAGGCTAGAGTCTCGTTCGTTATCGGAATTAACCAGACAAATCACTCCACCAACTAAGAACGGCCATGCACCACCACCCACTGAATCAAGAAAGAGCTCTCAATCTGTCAATCCTCTCAGTGTCCGGGCCGGGTGAGTTTTCCCGTGTTGAGTCAAATTAAGCCGCAAGCTCCACTCCTGGTGGTGCCCTTCCGTCAATTCCTTTAAGTTTCAGCTTTGCAACCATACTTCCCCCGGAACCCAAAAACTTTGGTTTCCCGGAAGCTTCCATTCGAGTCATGAAATTAGTTACTCAGAATGATCGCTGGTTGGCATCGTTTATGGTTAGAACTAGGGCGGTATCTGATCGCCTTCGAACCTCTAACTTTCGTTCTTGATTAATGAAAACATTCTTGGCAAATGCTTTCGCTGTAGTTTGTCTTGCGACGGTCCAAGAATTTCACCTCTAGCGCCGCAATACAAATGCCCCCGTCTGTCCCTCTTAATCATTACCTTGGATTCTTAAGACCAACAAAATAGAACCAAGGTCCTATTCCATTATTCCATGCAAGATCATTCAAGTTAAGGTAGTGGTACGCATCATATAGATGGTTGACCATACCGTTTTTAGGCACCTCTTTCGAGGTTTTGGACGCCTGCTTTGAGCACTCTGATTTTTTCAAGGTAAAAGTCTCGATCGCTTGAATCAACACTCGGTAAAGAGCATTGATAGCAAATATCGAGCAATTTTCTGTCTAAACACTATGAATGTAACCACCAGGAAAGAGGAATGAAGGTTCAAGCAAGCATCCGTAGACACAAGCAAGAAACCTAACATCACCATCTAACCCTTTAATCAGTGGACCCCATAGGTTCGACTGAAATCCAACTACGAGCTTTTTAACCGCAGCAACTTTAATATACGCTATTGGAGCTGGAATTACCGCGGCTGCTGGCACCAGACTTGCCCTCCAATAGATCCTCGTTAAAGGATTTAAATTGTACTCATTCCAATTACGGGGCCTCAATAGAGTCCCGTATTGTTATTTTTCGTCACTACATCCCCGTACTGGGATTGTGTAATTTGCGCGCCTGCTGCCTTCCTTAGATGTGGTAGCCGTTTCTCAGGCTCCCTCTCCGGAATCGAACCCTAATTCCCCGTTACCCGTTACAACCATGGTAGGCGCATAACCTACCATCGACAGTTGATAAGGCAGTTGCTTGAGGGATACATCGTCGGCTCAGAGGCCATACGATTTGCTCAGTTATTCAGAGTCATCACAAGAAATGCAACCGAAGTTGCTAAGATCCCCACTGCTAGTCCTTAGACAGCGACCGAAATCACTGAACAGGGTTCTAGGTGAATAAGAATCATTGGTCTTGTACTAATAAATGCGATCCTTCCGTCAGCAAGCTGAGGTTGGAACACTTGTTCATGTATTAGCTCTAGAATTACCACAGTTATCCATGTAAAAAAGAATATCCGAGGAACCGTAACTGATTTAATGAGCCATTCGCGGTTTCACTTTATAAACAGTATGTACTTAGACATGCATGGCTTAATCTTTGAGACAAGCATATGACTACTGGCAGGA
>NW_021144000.1:22500-24569 GCF_004193775.1 Glycine soja
GGATAGAGTACCGATCTACTGACCACAGAATCACTAGGTTAACGTAAGCTTGCCACTTTTACCAACAAACCACCAAAAGCCAGCCAATCCATGAGTTGTTTCAACACCAGGTGAAGAAACAGACATCATCAACGAAAGACTAGTCGGATTCGTCAGAGCAGATGACAAGCATTGTTGACCCTGCATAAGCAGAGATTCATCTCCAATGTGACTGTGGTAACAGTTGCCAACACTAGCTCACAGGCTAAGTCTAACAACGCAAGGAATATTAGTAGCTGTGAAAACTAAATGCTGATTAGGTGTGTGTTTAGTACACCTTGCTGTTATCACTTGAACAAGAGTTTTGCACTCTCCTTCACATTGGTCGTGGTTTGAGCACGAGAGTTGAGAAAATGCACTCCTCATGCACATATTGCACTCCTCCTATCAATACCAAGATCCAAGGGCAGGCTAAAAGTTACCCCTTAACCTACTGATCTTGGAACGCTGTAAAGCATTCTTAGCACTGAATAGAAAAAGGCAACAATACACAAGAGGAGCTGAGTTCTCCTCTCAGCTACACTTCGTGGTTCTATCCGTTTCTCTACAAGCGGTTTCACGTCCTTTTGAACTCTCTCTTCAAAGTACTTTGCAACTTTCCCTCACGGTACTTGTTTGCTATCGATATTACCATCGTATTTAGTCTTAGGAGGAGTTTACCTCCTAATTTGGATTGCACTCTCAAGCAATCTGACTCTATCCGCGACTAAAGCCAGTAATCGATATTCCATTAACCAAGATCTGCCACCGGCCTAGAACCGTCTCTGGGAAGAGGGCCCTTGTCAGAGGGACTTGCAGATTTAGTTGAAATATCGTGACTCTAGCCATTACGCAGCACCGCTTTCCACCTTTCAATGGAAAACCTTTGCGCCGGACTCATCCCTTTTCACTCGCCCGTTACTCAGGGAATCTCATTTGATTTCTTTTCCTCCGCTGAATTATATGCTTAAATTCGGCGGGTAACCTCACCTGATCTGAGATCAAAAATATTGATTAAGTTGATTAATGTTTATTTGTGTTGTTTGCAAGCAAGCAACGTAAATCTACTTTAATGTTGCACAAATTTTGCCCTTTGCATTACTTCTTAGGTCTGCTTTAACAGAATGAAATAGATACTATTTGTACGATTTATACAAGTGCAAGAAGATTCATCAGTTAACAGGTTATTGATCACCATAGTTATCTGCAATACGACTTTAGCGTCGTCAGATAGCGACTAACCTTAGAATCTCATGCTAGTATCTATTCATATATACTGCTTGCAGAGATGAAATATGCATTGTACACAAAATTTATCATGTGAAACAAGTAGATTTGAGATTCTCCTTACTAAATTGCAACGAATTGCAATTAAGAAAAGGAAAAAACATCAAGATTCATGCATATAAATATACAATCCTCTCAAAACAATGCATATATGGTAGTATGCAAGTGTTTTGTTGATTATTTTACATCTCAACTCTCAGACAGATGTGACCTCGGAAAAGACCCGAAAGCCGCAATGTGCGTTGGAAGCTCAAGTGCTCGGCGTGTCCGCAATTCGCACCGATTATCGTAGCTAGCTACGTTCTTCATCGATTGGTAATTCGAGTGATCCACCGCTTGAAGATGTATCTTTGCCACCGTGGGACTTTAATAAGTATCCTAAATCTGCATTGAGAGGGTTTGAAAACAATTGTATGCAGTTTATAAAAACCATAGTTGTCTTTACTTAGTTAGGCGAAGAAGTGTAAAACTTCCTTCTTTAAACCTTGCCGTCAGCATAAGCTGAAGACTTGATCAGGTACCAAGTATGTAGCAAGACAGGCTTTTCATTATAAACTACAATTGTTTTGCAAAAGAAATTATGGCTATCGTTAGATAACCCTCACTCTTTGTTGCATTGATAATGAAAGATGGATTGTATGAATGAACGAATGTAATGCAAATTAGAATCATGTTGCAATGGCTAAATGTTTGCAATAAACATTCACAATTGCGACTCTAATGCAAATACAATTCAATTGCATCACCATATTAGCATCTACAAT